>NC_034433.1:817210-843443 GCF_002078875.1 Numida meleagris | reverse complement strand
GGAAGGGAAGGGAAGGGAAGGGAAGGGAAGGGAAGGGAAGGGAAGGGGAGATTTTAGACAAGCACTGGATGCCTTGGTTCAGAGCTGCCACTGTGGTGCCCCAGGGATGCTGTAGAGTCCTTCAGGTTCCCGCCATCCCCTGCAGAGGTCTCTTCAGCAGAAGCCATCTCCTGTGATGCCCCAGGGCCACAGCTGATGATGAAGAAGTATGGATGTCCCCCAGAAGCAGCGTCCCAGCAGCCTTTCAGATTGCATTACATGAAGTAACTGATGCTGCCAGCTGGAAAGCAGCTGCACGGCAGATTACATCCCTCATAGCGCAGGAAATTAGTTGTAATTAATGAGGAATTCCCTCTGATATGAGCAATGGGTCAGAGTTTAGCTTCTCCATGAGCTGGCAGCCTGGCATACACGCCGTGGTCTGCGCAGGCCATGGGGTTAGAGGGGCCGTGGGACCCTGGGCTGCCCGCTGCCCCCAGCCCTCCCTCTGCAGCTCCCACCACCAGCAGAGCTGCAAATGCTCCCGGGGCAAAATGGTCATCATAGGAATGGTTTTCCACCAGAGGAGGATGAGGGCAGGACGCGGCGATTGGGAAACATCGTATTTGGAAAAGTCGGTGGACTTGGGGGTTGGGTTGTCCTTTTTTCTTTTAGCCCCTCAGTCCAAAACCCAGTCTGGCCCTACAGAGCCAGCTATAGACTGCAACGAGCGCACACCTGGCTGCAGGGATGTGCTGGGAGCCCTGGGCATCGCTCTGCCGCAGTGCGCGGCGTTTCGGTGCGGAGGATTTAACGATGTGTTGGGCACCCGAGCAGCGCCCACCAGAGCCCGGTCCCACAGCACCCACCTCCCCGCTGCCTTTCATCTCACTGCCATCCCTCCACTCCCCACACACACCACCCCTTTCTTTAAAGTACCGAATCATCATAATTACGCTAAGCTCGGAGCGGCGTTCTCGACCCCGACTCGGTTTGGGTTTTCTGCTTCTGTTTCAGTTCTGAAGAAGGCTTTGTTTCCATGAAACCTCCCTGCATTTTCCAGCTATTCCAGTCGGTCAGGTACAGTTATTGCCTCTCCCTCCACGCCTTTCTTCCCCTGCCAGAATCACAGCCGTGTGTGCGAGTTCCCTCTGGGGATCCCAGGACGCAGCCTCGGCACAGCGCCCGCGCGGGCAGCGAGATGGGACCGAAACCCTTCACATTTGTTGTTGGGGTCGTGGTGGTGCATCTCCCACCCCAATGGCACCGTGGCCAAGTGGGAGACATGATTATGGGGTGCACCCACCCACTGCTGCACTGACATAGGAAATGATAGGGGCGTGGGGAGGGTGGGGTGGGGGCTCAGCAGAGCGTGGGGGTGCCAGCCTGGTGGGGGCTGGAATAGATGAGTCCCATGCAAGGCTGAGCCCAGGGCACAGGAAAGGACTGGGTTGTCTTGCTCTGTACCCACACCTACTCTTGCTTAAGTAGAGATGAGCCCATGCAGCATTCAGCCCCAGAGACCATCCTTTAATACACATGCAGCCGCATGGGCACATCTTGGGCTGTGCTGGAGGTTTGGGAACGGGGGAACAGGGCTGTCCCATCTCTGCAGAGTTGGGAGGGGATGGTGGAACAGTTATCCACATGGTTCATCTCAGTGGGGGGTTCAGGGTAAGGGTGCAAAGAGGACAGAGGGGCAGCAAGGCTGGGGGAGTGGGGGGGCAGCCAGAAGGGTTGGGGATGTTCTTCTGTCCTGGTGCTCCTGTGGGAGAGAAAAAGAGCAGAGCAGTGGGGCAGAAGAGGAGTTACCCAGAAAGCGGCCCAAGGAACTGGGATCCCGACTGGGATAACGCCCGTACCTCTCACTGTCCCGTGGGGGACTTGGCAGCATCGAACATCTTCTTCCGCCCCTCCATCCCCGACATGGCCTCCACGTTCTTGCGCCAGTCACCCACCTCCACAGGGCGCTCCTGCCAGGGGGAATGAGAACAAGGGTGACAGGGGTTGGGGCAGAGCACTGGCAGCCCCACAGCTCCCTGCCTCATTGCACGGAGCCCAGCACAGAGCCAGCCGCTGCCCCACTGCAAACGCCCACTCTGTCAGAGCTCTGCCCCTGGTGCGTGGACGTGGGGCTGGCCAAGGGCACGGCGAGCTGCAGCGTGGAGCTCTGGATGCATGAGGCCATCACCCCAAAGCTGCATGAAAATCCCAGAAAATCTCTTTAGGAAGATGAAGCCGATGTGGGACTTACTCCAGTTCTACATCAGCGCACCAAGTGCAAGTGGAACCACTTTCTGTGCAAGGAGAGCTCATCTTGGATAGGGCTGGGAGTGCCAGCCATGCGGGGAGAGCCCAGCAGGAGAGAATGGGGGGGTGGCAGCCCTGGGAACGTGCCCAGGCACCGGCTCTGCCAGCCCACAGGCATTCATAGATTACGAGCCATGCTTCCAAATCGTCTCACATTGTCTAAAATAAACTCAGGTCTGATCACCACCTGGCGTTGAGACCTGTAAGTGCAGTTTTCTGTCCCAAGGGCTGAGTCTGTCCTACTAGCAACAACGGGGGCAAAAATAAAAAGGAAAAACAAGCAGAAAATGGAGGTTCTCGTGCAAACTGCTGAGCTGGGACCAAGAGGTAAACACAGTGATCTTTGAGGAGAGGCACTGGGATAGCAGCACAACTCTTCTAGGAGGAATCTCAACATCCCAACCTTGCTGCTGCTCCGGAAAGGACCAAAAAGTTGCAATTCCTGAAGGAGGCACTGAATAAAAGTCCTCCCAGACCCTCTGGGGTTGTCAAAGCACTCGATGTGGCACTGCCAGGATGGTCTGACCTAAAAGCCAGCATTGTGCTTCTCCTCGTGGCTATGAAGCACAAGGTGAACCCAAAGCAAGGAGTCAAGGCAAGAAAGTCCAATTGCAGTGCCAGGACTCAATCCCTTCTCTTATCTCTGCAATGCTGCTGTGAGCTGGGCTGCCTATCTGCTGCCAAGTGTGCTTGCTGCTCTGGCTCTCTCTTATCTAATCTGGGCCTGGGAGTCTCCTGGGTGTTTTGTGAGTGGGATTGCACCAAATCAGAGCTCTCCTTGCTCCCAGGAAGACCAAAGACCAAACTCTCTGCATTTGCTGCTCAGCAGACACAGCGAGGGAGCTGCGTCATCCCATCCGGACGGGTCCCTCATGCTCTGCGAGGGCAACATATCACTGAGGCAACCTCGGGTCTCCGTTGCCATCGTCTGCCAGTTACCTGGTCCAGTCCTACAGCTCCCAGGTGGCCCTACAATCCAGGCAGTGAGCATGGCCTTCTATGTCTGGGGCTTACGAGGGATGAGGACAGCCCTCAGAGGCTGAAGAAGGCCCTGGGAGGTTCCTCCTTCTACCCACCTTCTCCGTGTCCTCCTTCTTGACAGACTTCAGGTTGGCTCTCAGGTCCATGGACACCTTGTGCTTGGAGCCCAGCAGAGCCCTCAGCATGGCGTCGGCGGAGACGCGGACTCGCCGCAGCGGGGGTCGCTTGAACTTCCCTCGCAGGTCAAGCACCTTGAGCTTCAGGTCTTTAATCTGCAGGATGGGGAAGGGAGGATGCGGAGGTCGCTGAATGGAAGCCTTGCATGGGCGCAAGGAAAGGAAGCCTGGGGGGAGCAGGAGTCTCCGCTGACCCCAAGTCCCAGCGGGGTCCAAGCCCCTGCCCTTAGGGCCACCTCTCCCTGGGCTCAGAGCTGTCATTGCCTTTCCCAGCCCACCTGGATAGCAGCCAGAGCACGAGAAGGAGTGCTCAGACCTACGAGGCGTGATAAGAGAGCAAGGAAGCGCCCATGACCCCAGTGGGCAGCAGGATCTCCGTGACAGCCTTGTGCCAGGTCAGGTCTGGACCCTAGGCCACTTGTGCAGAGCAAATGCCAACCCTGAGGCACCCACATCCATGACAGACCCCTGCCAAGCTAACATCTGGGAGGGAGTTAGCGCAAACAAGCAGCCTGTCCTCCTTCCTACCTCCCTAGTGTTATGGTTGCACTTTGCTTCGATGTCATATCTCTCTTCATCCACAATCTCAACCTTCTCGTGCAGCTCCCGGCACAGGTCCTAGGGCCAAGCACAGCACGAGGGAGGTGAGCGGTGTCCCCGGTGCTGCAGAACCATTGCTCCATCCTCGGGCTGGGGACGTACCTGGAGCTGGCTCAAGGAGAGCCCGCTGGTGTGCAGCGGGGTGATGCGCTCGGACAGGTATCGCTCCTTCTCCGACTGTTTGTCCACGATCTCCTGCTCCCACTCCTCCTTCGCTTTTGCCAGCATCAAGCTCTGCGGGCACAAGCAGGTGTGGATGAGCAGATCCCATCGCCGAGGTCTCCAGAGGTGCCGGTGGGCCCCCGGGATGCCGACCTCAGCACTTCTCTGCGTGCCTTTGCTCTGCTGTGGCAGAGACTTTCCCAAGCCACAGCGAGGGGAGCTCCCGGGGTGGTGCTGCTCAGCCCAGGTGCACAAGACGAGGGCTGTGGGGCTGCGGCTGCAGAGCGGGAGGGCTCAGAGCCTCTCCCACCTTCACACAGGGGGAAGGGAGGGGGGATTTGCTCTATCAGCCACAGAACCCACATCAGTGAGGGTTTCTCAGAAGACGAGGTGGGAGTGGGAGCTGCTCCCGCAGTGCTGCCGTTCCCCAGCGCCGTCCCACCAACCACGCTGCTCCTGTTCCACCAAACCCAGGGAGTTTCCAGCCCTTAGGACTCACCTTCAACAAGAGCTTGCGTGAGGCTGTGATCTTGGATTTTCTCTAGGGGAAAGGGGAGGGAAAAGGCTTTGAAAACAAACTCAGAGCAAAGAGAGCATCAAGATCCCTCCCAAAAGGGGAAGCACTCACCTCCCTGCTGGTGGGCGCGTTCGGGCAGGAGCAGTGAAGGAGAGGAGAGAGAAGAGCATGAATGAGCGGGAATCAGGAGGAGGTGGCAGCCAGAAGTTTCCCTTGGGATTGCCATTGCTTTCCTTATCTCTGTGTGCAATAACTGGCACCCACAGGTGACCTGACCTGCAGCCAGGCTGAGCGGACAGAGCTCCCTGGGGGCTGAGGGCCCCCTCTCAAAAGGCCAAAATTCTGTGATCCTGTGGTTTCAGGTTCTCTGACCTAGGGAAGCTCCAAGCTTCCAATGGGGACACTGAGGTCGCTAGGCATTTTTAGCTGAAGACAGATGGTTTTCTACAAAGGGAACGGCGCAGAGGTGCCAAGCACAATCTGTTCTCCAAGCTGAACCCCATAAGAAAGAGCAGCTCAATGGGCACGAATAGGAGAGCCCCGGGGGGAGGGAGAGCAGAGCTACTTACGGCTCCGGCATCGCGGCGTTGGGCTGGTCTCCTGAAAACACACACAGACCCAAATAAATAAATAACGTGCAGCAATAACCGAGTGTACCTATAGACGGATCGGTAAAGAAAGAAACAAACAGGGGAGGAAGATGAAACGAACCACAGGGCGGTGTGGGTCCGGTGCTGCTGATGGAGGGGAGCGGCCGTGGGGCACCGCGGGGCTCTGCTCCCTGCAGCTTCTCCGTGCCCACCCCAGCCCCGGGGGGGGTCTGTGGGTCTGGGTGTGCGCAGGGCGGAGCGAGGGGTCACGCTTCCCCGCTGGTTGGACCCCTCCAGCATCCAGCCCATGCACCCATCCCCGCCGAACGCTCTCCCTTTCATACTTGAAATGCTCTCGGTAACCCTATGCCCCAGCAGCTGCTGTGCACTGAGCCCTGCCGGCTGCTCACGGCGTGAGCCCGGGGGTAGGGAAAGCATTGGGAAAATGCCCATCGAGTCTTCCTTCCCTCCTTGCATCCGAACTGAAGGCACATCCCACCAACGAACAGCTCTCGTCGGCGCTGCTGGGGCTGGTGGTGTTCCTTCACACTGAGACGCTCCACCTCCACCGACCTCTTTGCACCCCCCAGTGAATTTGGGAACCATTTTAAACCACAAAGGGGAGCATTAAGGAGGGTGCCTCTGGTCCCAGAGAGGTGCCCCCAGGCTGAGCACTGCCCGGTGTGTGGGCAGCGGTCCCCCAGTTTGTCCCCGTCCCTCCCCGTGTCCCCAGAGCTGTGACCTGAAGCGTTGCAGCCGGGGGAGAAATGCCACAAATCCTCGCGGGAGCCCCATCCCACGGAGCCTGCCAGGTCTCTGGGTTTGCAGAGAAGAACCCCCAAAATAGGTTATATATATTTTTTTTTTTAGCAGAAGTCGGATGTCAGCCGCTCATTTCACACTTTTTTTTGGGAGGTTTTTGGTGACACAACGAACGCTCCAGGGAACACAATGGGGAAGGCTGAGGTCAGATCCCAGCTGCTCCTTCCCGAATTCCCCCGGGGGGGGGGGAGCAGAAAATCCTTTGTGTCCCTGCAGAACGGCAGCGGCTGGAGGAGCCTCTTGGTGCCCCCCCCCCTTCCCCTTGGAACAAAGCTGCGTCCCAGGAGGTGGGACCCACGCCAGACCCCATCCCAGCGACCTCTACCAAGGGCAACCGAGTTTTAGGGCAAAATAGTTGTAATTTGAGTTCCCTGAGGGCACAGCTGAGCTTGTGTCAGAGATCTGGGGGCTCCATCCAGACCCAGAGCATCCGTAAGAGACTTTGCTCTCTGATGGAGACAAGGTCGGGACGAGCTCGTTTTGCTCCGTTCACACATCTCCGGCCGTAAAAAGCGTAAAAAGTTTCGTAAAACACAAAAGCAGGGAAAACATTAAAAGAAAGAACCCTGTCAATTCAAACACGGCCGGCCCTGCCATCCCCCTGCACCCTGGGGGGCCGCACCCCGAACCCACCTCCCCGCAGCGACCCCGAGCAGCCCCAGAAGGGCTCGATCCGCCCCGGGATGGCACCGGTGGCCAACTCAGATGGGAAGCCCGCTGCCGTGGCTGGGGACCAACGGCCCCGCGTCCCCGGCGATCTCACCGGGGGGTGCCCCCCACCCCTTCTCACCTGGGAGCTGGTGCCTGGTGTCCGCAGAGCCGAGCACTGCGGGGCCAGGCGGCGGAGGGGGAGTGTTAACCCGCAGCCGGCTCGCAAGTGGTCGGTAAAAATAGCACAAATCCCCTCTGGTGCTGCGAGCCCCGCTGCCCCGTGACGTGCTGCACACACCTGGGGCGCTGCCTCGAGCACACGCGTGCATCGCAGCCGGGGTTTGTTGCACCCCTGACCCCAGCGCGCTCGGGGCAATGTTTGCAGTTTGCATGTGGTCGGTGCAGTCCTGCTGCCGCTCGCTGCCCGCTGTGCACAGCTGCATGCAGCTGGATGGGGTGCAATAGCGGTGCCCACGCGCTTCCCACCCCACTCCTCTCCCACGCGGTGCTGGATGAGCCCTGCAAGGAGGCAAACATCGCCAGGCCGAGTCTCTGCATTGCTTTTCTCTCGGTAGAAAATCTCCCGATTTTATTTTTCCCTCTTTTTTTTTTTATGCAGAAAGGGAGATGGGATGAAGAGCCCACCAGCCGACGCACGCACGGCCCATGAGCCCCAGCGACGTACCCACAGGAGTGCTGCCATAGGAGTGCACATCCCCACTGAGGGGGGGCAATGGGGAAAGGCCTCAGGGAGGGGCTTCCACCAGCGCACAGGGTGAGCAGTTAAGGCTGAACGTGGGTTAAGCCCCCTGCGTGGGTCGGGAGCAGCCACGTTCTGGTTGGGATGCTCAAGCAATCTCCATCCCCTCGCAAGCCCTGATGTTTTCCCTGTGAAATCACTGAAAAGCAGAAAATAAGCTGCTCCCCCCCCCCCCCCCCCAGCCCCGCAGAGCTGGGTGTCCCTGCAGCAGGAGGCTTCGTGCAGCCCACGGGGCAGGCAGCACCTGTTCCTGGGGTATTTTTAGGGGCAAGTTTAGGAGCAAACAATCCCCAGCGTGCAGCCCAGCGGGGACAATGCCTGGTATTTTAATCCTAAATCTATTATGGTCACGGAGGGACACGCAGTTGCGTGCATGGGGTGGTTCCTGTGATGGGGGGGTTCAGCCCTGCGTCCCGCTAAACACGGGATGTGCCATTCCCATCTCCTCCCACTGTCAGAACACCTGTGGGACCCGTGCCATAGGGGGATGGTGCAGCAGCCCCCCGGCTGGTGCAGGCCCGGTAGCTGTGATGGTGGCAGTGACAGTGGCAGCCCCATCCTGGCTTCACCTGCTCTGCTCCCAGCAAGCACAGGCTCAGTGCGGCAGATCCTGGGCTGCAGGAGGAGGCTTTATGGCAGCCCTTTATAAGGCAAGATGCCCGCGGGGCCGTGCCTCCAGCATCTCTCCTCGGGATTGTTCTCTGCGCACAGAGGAGCCAAATTTAGCTGGTGACAAAGGCCCTGCATTCCCTGCAGCCCTGCCTGGGGACCGGGGCTCGGGGGGCAGTGCGGGCGATTTTGGGATGCCATTGACTCTGGGCTCAGGTTTCGTCCTCTGTAGGGACCCGGGAGGAGGAGGGGAGGGACAGGGGCTCCCCCCAGCCCCAGGCTTTGAGCTGTAGGACCGGCAGCCATGGGGCCAGCAGGAGCCCAGGGTGTCCCCATCCCTCTGATGTCACAGGGACATTTTGGGTCCCCACCACTGTCTCTCACACAGTGATGAGCTGCCTGGAGACAATGGGGTTGCTTTATGAGATGCCCTCTGAGATCTTCATATGTAGGATAGGGACAGTCTGGAAATCTATGGAGAAGACCACTCTGAGGTCAAATTCTTCATAAAATATCCGCCAGTGTTTGGGACACATTGATTCGAAGCGGGGCCTGTCCCGGGCTGTCTCCGAGGAGATGGATGCCAACACTGAATTCCCAGAGCTGTATGGGGAGGCCAGGCCCGCCTGGGAATCATTAATGTTGGAGAAGACCTCTGAGATCCTTAAGTCCAACCCCAACCCATCCCCACCATGCCCACTGACCGTGTCCCTCAGTGCCACATCCTTAAGGTGCCAGAGCCCCAAATTCAAGCGATCTGACCCCTACAAGTGGTTTGGCCACCCCACACAAAGCTGCTGTCCCTGATGCAGCTTTGCCGCGGTGCTGGTGGGTCCCATCCCCAGCTCGTGGCCCCGGGGCCATCCCACCCACCTGTCCTTGCTCTCTGCCAGGCACTGTCCCCGATTCATTGACCCCAGTGGTGTTTTCAGAGCCAGCGAGCTTCCCAGGGCAGCCAGGACGGAGTTAGAAACAACAGCTGAGCCTCTGCTGAGCCCTGGGACCTCGCGCCCCAGACACGGCCACCCCCAGCCCGACACTCAGAGACAACCCCAAACACCGAGGGCACCGCAGGGTGAGGGTGAGGAGACCCCGTGTGCTGCATGGGAGGGGGTGGGACAGCTCAGAGACACGGGGACATCACCTCCAGGCATGGAATCGGGGCTTGGCCGTGGGGATGGAAGGGACAGAGAGGGCACAAAGCTATCAGAGAGCATCCAAAGGAGGGCGGTGGAGGGTCTGGGGGCAGCATGTACGAGGGGCTGAGCCCAGCACCATGGGTGCCAGCCCCAGGATGGAGCTGCATGGTCGGCTTTTCAGGCTTTGAACTCAGGCAGCCCCGGGCACCCTGCTCCATCCCGGGGCTCGGCACCTGCCTGCAGCGCTGCTCAGTGCCCCCGGGGCCCCAGTGCTGCAGGGGCTGCGTGGTTCCCACCCTTCTGCCATGCCTCAGTTTCCCCACCTCCTACAGCATTAGAAAATCTTCCCGTGTGTCCTCGCTCTGCTTTCGGGCCGGGCTGGAAGCACCTGTGAGCTCCTTGCACCCCTAGCAGCCAGCTAAACTCATTTGGGCAGCATTCAGGCTCCGTACAAGGAGCTTTCCCAAGCAAACCCAGCCTCCCCCTGAGACCCTTCCTGCAGGAGTCACACCTGTGCTGCTGCTGCCCTGCGCCCCGAGCGTGTGGGTCTGGTTGCACACAGCGTGCCCCCAGCTCACCTCTGCTCCCCCTATTAAACAACCCAGATCTGAGGACCAGGGAGAGGTGGATGGGTGGAAATCCATCCAACAGCTGCTTGGAAAGGGCATGGTGCATGGCAAGCAGGCACGGACCGTGCCACTGTCCCTTCCCAGAGACACCCGGTGCTTGGCACGGGGCCGGGCCCAAGGGACACGGGGCCGCGCTGTTCCCACGCAGCCGGGCGTGCTCCCAGCGGATCCGCACAGCCTGGGGCTGCGAGGCTCAGGCTCCAGCTTGCAGAGCTCAGTGGCTCCAGGCACTCGTGTCGGCACAGCCTGTCCGGGCAGAGCCTCGTCGTGAGGGATCCCTGCCCCTCCTGCTCCCCTGCCTGCACCGCCGGGCAGCAAGCCCTGACCCTAACCCTGACCCTGACCCCAACCCCAGCCCTAACCCAAGCCACCATGGGAACACCAGGGGACAGCGGGATGGGGGGCACAGGAGCCTGGCTGTGGGATGCTGGCGGATTTAAGGGGATGTCTATGCACAACCCATGAAGCTCTGTGCAGGATTAGTGTTCTCCCGTAAACTGAGTGGTCCCGCAAAACAAAGCAACAAGAACAAAGCAGCAGAAGGGCCTGTTGGGGTGCACTCGGTACAAGGAGTTGGGGCCCATGTTGTCACATTGCCATCCCCAGGGCAGCATCCAGCGGCGCGGCCGCGTCACCGCACCAACCCGGCATGGTGACCGAGGGGTCCCCTCTCCAGTCCTTTCTCCATGTGGGGTCTCAGGGGGTTCGTGCCCCCATCCAGATCCGATGTCCCACGGCTCAGCACCGCGCTGCTTCCTTTGGGCTCAGCTTCACCCATCCCATCCCCTGTCCTGCAGGAGAGGCCTGGGAATCTCCATCAGTCCGCCTCGGTCCTGGCCTCATCTGTCACCTTCGGGAGCCCCAGGTGGTGGCCTTGGCTGTGCCCTTTGCCCCATCGGTCCAAGTGGATGCAGCCAGAGCCCCGCAGCCATGCCCTGGTGCCTTGCCATCCTGCCCCATGGCACTGGGGCCAACACCTGCACTGGCTTTCCTGGGGGGCCCCAAGGGTTCAGTTTCCAGCCGGGATCCCGTTCTCCCCACCGCCCACCGAGCCGAGTGCTGTCTCCATCCTGCTCCGGGGACGCTGCATGGCCACGCGCTGTCCCGCTGCGGCTGCGTCGTACTGCACCACTGCGGAGAGAAGCTCTGCTCACCCACCCGGCCCGTGCTGGGCAGGAGCAGGATCAGCCCCCGGGGAGCACAGTGTCACCCCCATCCCATGTGCCAGAAGGCAGAGCTCACCCCGTGTCTTCCTCTGGGAGAGATGACATTAGCGTGTCCCTCCCTTGGGGTACAAGGGGATGGAATCTGGGAAAGGGGTCAGGCTGCACTGGGAGGAAGCAGAGCCCAGCCAGAGCAGGGGGGCACCCAATGCAAACCCAGGAAATGCCCATCCCATCCATGGGACCATCCCCATCCTGTGGCCACAGGGACGCCGGAGCACCCCGGGGTGGGATCCCACCACCAGGTCCCCACACCCCGAGCACGGCGGGGCCGGTACCTGCTCTGCAGCTGTGCCGTGCCCGCACCACCTGGATGGCCTGCTGGTTCTTGAAGCGGACGAGGCCCATGGTGATGGCGGCATTCCAGCCCGGGTCCTCCTGGGCGCAGCGGAAGTCGATCTCGTGGCTGTCGTCCATCACCACCGTGAAGTAGATGTGCCGCTCCTTCCACTCCACGCACTCCACCGCTTTCATGCGGGCGAAGCTCAGCTCCTTGCGGCGCGAGCCCTTGGGCTCGAAGAGCTGCAGCCCCTTCTCGGTCAGCAGGCACCGCTTCTTCTTCCAGAGCTGCAGCAGCCCCCCGCTGCGCTTCTCCAGCACCCCCTCCCGCAGCACCTTCTCGGGGGTCATGGCGGCTCCTCAGCTCCTGCAGCCGCGCATCCCCCGCTGGGGATTTCCACCCCTCCCCACGCGGCTGCCGGGACCCCCGCAGCTCGGTGCCCCCGGGACGGCCCCCGTCGGCTCTCACAGCGGGGCGGCAGCGCCGGGATGCCCCATGCCGCCGTCCCTATGGCTGAGGCTCGGCGTCCTGCCCCATGCAGCGTGTGGGATCCCCGGCTCCGCGCTCCCCAGGATCTGTCGCTACATGCCCGGCCGCTCTCCCACTTGCATTCCTTCCCCGCCTCGCCTGGCCCCTCCTGCTGTGCAGCACCCTTCACGCCCAGGCGAAGCCTGGCCAGGCCCGACACGGCCCCGCTGCACCCACCCGCACGGTGCTTTCAGGGTGCCCGCGGGCGGGTGCAGTCCTGGGGCCCCGTGCAAACAGCCCGCGGCGCAGCGTGGGCAAAGGCGCAGCAGGGAGAAGACGAGGCACGGAGCTGCAGCCCTACGGGACTGGGGGCCGCAGGGGGCTGTGGGTGCAGTGCCCGTGGGATGGGGGCTGTGGGTGCAGCACCAGATGGCTGCGGGGCTATGGGGGGCAACAGCACCTGCACGTGGAGCTGTGGGGTGCAGTGACAGCCAGGGCAGGGGATTCTGGGGAGCAGTACCGGCAAGGACAGAGGGCTGTGGGTGCAGGGCCATCTGGGGCAGGGGGCTATGGGGTTCAGAAGCATCCAGGAGAGAGGGCTGTGGGGTGCAGCAGCAGTCGTAGAAGAGGGGTATGGGTCTCATACATGGAGTTATGGGGTGCAGTGCCACCTGAGCACGATGCTGTGGGTGCAGCACCAACTTGCAGGGACTGCGGGGAGGGAGCCCAAGAGGGAACATCTGCAGATGGAAATCCCCATGCCATCACCCCGAGGTGGCTGTGTACCCACCAGCCCTGCACCCAAGGGTGCTGCTCCAAGCCCTCAGCACCCAGCACAGAGTTCCTGTCTCCCCAGAAACCCCTCCAAGGAAAATGACTTCTTGTCCTCAGTCCGTTCCACAGTGAGGACAGCATCCCCAGCTTCATGTGACCGCACTGAGCAGGGCTGGGGCCATGCAGCACAGCCTGGTCCCGCCAGACTCCTCCCTCCCCAGTGGCAAAACACCGGCGCCTTTCCAGCCCGTCTCGTTCCCAACCATGACAGCTCCATCTGTTCCCATGCCAGCACCCGGCAGAAGCTGGCCCTGCTGTGCTGTGCCCGCGGGGACATTTGGGGGCACGGTGCTGGCCATGGGCTGCTGAACAGAGTGACAGTCACAGCATCCCGGGTGGATGGATGAACCCTGAGTGTGCAGAGTGTGCAGAGCCCTTCACCCAGCAAAATAAAAGTCAAAAAAAGGGACAAATCCCCACGGAGCTGTGCCGGGGTCACCGTCTGGGGCTGATGCCTGCTGGGGGCAGCGCTGGCAGCCAGCATGGCCTGGAGGCAAAGTCTGCAGCACCAGGAGAAGCACCTCATTATCCCTCATTAACAGGGCAGGGCCCGCTGCGCAGTCAGGAACTGGTTCGTGCTCCCCGAGGCCAACATCACCACGCTGGCACCGGTCCCGGCTGTCCCAGCAGCCCCAGTTTGGGATGTCGGACACAGATGGGGGTCAGCCTGGGCCCCGTGGGGCGCTGAGAGGAGCAGGGCAGGTGGGTCCCTGCGAGGAGCACGCGGGGCTGTTTTCCCACACGCTCAGGGATGGTGTACCCCGGGAGTTTGGAAGTGAGCGGTTTGGGACTGTCGCTCCCAGCTCTGTGCCAGCAGGTCGGGATGTCGGTGACACTGCCAGGCCACCAGCCCCACGGTCTCTTTCCTCTCCATCTGGGGCTGCCTCCGCTGCTCACTGTATCACCACCTCCAGCCACCGTGGCAGGACCACCTTCCCACAGCCATGAGGTCACGGAGCTTCAGCAAAGCCTGTCACCTCCCCTCTGTCCCCTGGTGACGGACACAGACCCAGAGAAGGGTCTCATTCTGCTGAGCCAGCAGAGCTCGGTGCTGCAGCTCTGCCCCCACCAGCCCAGGGCCTTTCTCTGGGGGCAGCGTTGGGTACCCCACGCCAATCCCCAGGCTGGCAGCAGGGCTGCGTGCTGTGGACGGCAGCAGGTTGGACAGCGCTTGGGTGCAGATGTGCAGACACATCCGTCCGTCTGTCCGGCGCCGTGCCCGGGGAGCAGCAGCCAGCAGAGGGAAGCAGACAGTTGCAGCCGTCCCGCTGCAGATTGGGAAGGGCAGACAGCGAGAACGATCCGTGAGTATTTCACACCCGTCAAAGGAGAGAAGCACACCAAGAAAGCAAAGTGTTTCAGCGAAAACAAATTAAACCTGGGGAGCTGCCAAGCTGGCGGATCGGAATCCAGCAAAAAAAAGAAAAAGAAAAACACCCAACCCGGGAGTAGGTGAAAAGCTCTGAGCTGTTGGCGCTGCTGGGCACGGCAGCGCTGATGGGTTTGGATGCGGTGTGCGCATGGCAGCACCCGCACGAAGTGCCAGGAGGAAACACTGCTTTGGAAATGGTCACGCAGGGGGAGGGCTGGGGGGGCTGCAGAGCCACGAGGAGCTACAGCGAGAGCCCCCCTGCTTTAATTGCCAGCTACAACAGCACCGCTTCCGTCCTCCCGCTCCATCCTGAGCTCCGGCTCCAACCGTGCACCCCCGCTGGGGAACAACCCCTCGGGCAATGCTCTGGGTCAGCTTTGACGTTTATTCCTTGCTGGGTGACACGGCGCAGCGCGGCTCATCCCGGTGGGATGGGCGACGCGGAGCGGAACGCTGGGGGCCTCGCTGCGGGTGGGGGCGAGCTGTGTCCCCCCGCCAAGGGACCCGTGGTGGCACTGGGGCTCCCGCAGCTTCGGGGAGCGCTGGGTCGGGGCAGGGGAAGGCGCTGGTGCCGCGAAGCAGCAGGCGGGGATGGAGGAGGTGAGGGAGCTCGCTGCGGTGTGCGGAAGCCCAGGGCTGGGCTGCAGGAGCCCAGGAGGAGCAGAGCCCCGCTCCTGGTGCCTCACTGCGAGTGGATGAGCGCCCCGGCCCCCTGCCCGAAGCCAAAGCCTTTGGGCCCGAAGTTCTTGGCGTAGCAACCTGCAGAGAGAGGGGAGGAAGAGTCACGTTAGGGCAGTGGCACGAGGGCACCGGAGCAGTTCTCCTGAAGCAGAACAGGGTTTGCCAGGCCTGCAGTGCCCCCCAGAGCAGCTGTGGGGTCACCAGCTCCTGGACCCAGGACCCATCCGTGTTCTCACACACCTCCACCCCCAGCATCCAGGACAACTGGAGGGGACCTGAGCCCGGGGAGCCTCCTGCACCGGCCCCGCAGGGCAGGGGACGTGGCACACACCTTTGCAGTAGATCTCCCCATCTTTGTCTGCCAGGGTGGTGGACTCCAGGCTCTTGCCGCACTTGGCGCAGCGGAAGCAGGACTTGTGCCAGGACTGTGGGACAGGAGAGGAACCCGGTCAGACGGTAACGGAGACGAGGCAGCAAAGCTTTGGTACCAGGTGGGGTCCCTTTGGAGGCCCTGGTTCTGACCCAAAGCCATCAGCAAAGGGGTTTGCTGATGAGAAGGCTGGAAACAGCTCTCCTCCCTGCCCTCAGCACAGCGAAGCCCTCCTGCCCCAGGGGGAAGACACAGAGGGGAAACACTGGCTCCAAAGCTGGGCTTGGGGAGCCTTCACCCCCCCGCAGCAGTCACTGGCACAATGCAGTGGGTGAGGAGCAATCACCCTGCTCTAAAACACAAGAAAAAATCCCCTGGGTTAGTCACCAGGACCCACTGCTGCTGCACCTTAGCCCAGGGGTGGCACCGGAGGGATACAGCTCCAGCTCTAAGGCAGCCAATAGATACTAAGAATGCAGGAATCAGCCAGCGTTCAAAAATAAAGCTCCCCCAGCCCTGCCAGTCCTCCAGGGACAGATGAGCTCACGGGCCCCGAGCAGCCCGCGGAGGAATTTAAATAAACGCTTTGAAAAACATCAAACCTTTTTTGGAAGAAAATGTGAAATTAGGGCTGGGGGAGGAGGTAGTTGAGAGTCAGCCAGCAAACATTAGCACATGAAATACACGCTCTGGAATCCTCTCTGGTTTTCTCGAGCACAATTGCTTTGCCAGATTTGGGTCCCCGTAAACATCGACAGCACCGGGAGGCCGAGAGCCCGGCTCGGGATTTTGAGGATAACTCCAGCACATGACACATCCCTCACAAACCCCTTTGGAGCCTCGGTACGAGCACTGGAGGCCGGCTCCTGTGACTCCACGCCTCCCTGCTGCGCTCTGGGGACAAACACTGACTGCGGGCAGGGGTCAGTGCGT
The DNA here is from genome assembly GCF_002078875.1 of Numida meleagris. Lineage (NCBI taxonomy): Eukaryota > Metazoa > Chordata > Aves > Galliformes > Numididae > Numida > Numida meleagris. The sequence goes on along the minus strand of NC_034433.1, from coordinate 827,357 downwards.
GGGGCAGCATCAGTGCCACCAGCACAACCCCGTGGCTGAGGCCTTGCCACCATCCCAACCCCACGGCGCAGAGCTGAGCCTGGACCACGCTTGGGGTCCTAGAGCCGGGCAGGGAAGGGGCCACAGGAGGGGATGCAGAGGATCCTGGCAAAGCTCCCCTTCGGGTGCCAGGCTTCCAGGGTGCATGTGTGCCCTGTCCCATCCATCCCGTCCGTACCTTTCCAGCTCCAATCACCTTCTCGGCCGCGTACACCGCTTGGCCGCAGCGCGGGCACCCATCGGAGCCGCCGACTTTCTGGGCCATTCTGGATGCGTTCGGGTTGGTGGGTCGGTGGGCCTGGCCCCTGCGGACAGGAGGGAGCTCGTTATCGGGCTGCAGGAGCAGGAAGGAGGAGGGGAGAGCTGTGGGAATGCAAATCCCAACCCGGTTTTGGAGGGGCTGTCAGGATGGCGCTGATCCCCACAGAAATTGCAGCCCCACGACCGTGCGCTGGGACGGGACGGGCAGCAGGGCTGGGCGATGGGGACGTGCCCCATTAAGCCCTCATCCCACTGAGAACATCAGGGCAGATGTGGGCCTCCTGCCAGCCACGTGGCATGCCCAGCACTTGGGAAGTCCCCCCAGAAGCAGGGAGCCCGTGACACTCTCCAGCTTAGGGACTGCAGAACACACAGCTGGCTTTGCCGGGTGGCACAGCCGAGCACATCTGGGCAGATGTGAGGGAGAAGGTGCACACAACATCCCCGATTCCAAAACAAGACTTCAACTCACTCTTCGTATTTGATTCCCAGAGACTCGCCCTTGTCGGTGCTCAGGGTCCCAGCGCCCATCCCATACCCATAGCCCTTGGGGCCATACTTCTTGCCATAGCAGGACTTGCAGTAGATCTCGTCTCCATGCACAGCAACAGTGGTGCTGTCCAAGTTCTTCTTACAGACCACTGGAAGAGAGGGAGGGCCCCGTCAGCCTGCGCACCCAGATCTGCTCATTAACTGCAGAGAACAAGTCCTCACATGGGATAGCACAGCTCGGCTTTCAAGGAGCAAGGAAACCCCAGACAAGATCAGTGTTCAAAGGGAGTGCATGCAAAACGGCTGCAGATAAGGATCACAACAAGAACATTGTCTGGCTTTAAAAGGAAGCAACCACCAAGGCTACAAGGCTGATAATACAAGGCAGCAGCTCTGTTAACCTCGGTGCTGCCGGCACCCTGGGTGGGAGCAGGTTTGGAGCCAGGACAGGGCACAAATCCTGAATTTCCCCATAAATCATACAGATATCCATGACAATGTGCCACCCTGGGTCCGTGCCACAAGTGGGGTGTGCGCAGGGCACACTCAGCACTGCCAGCCCAGATGGGTGCCCCAGCTATGGGAACAATGTGGGACATAGGATGGGACACAAGGGGACAGCAGCAGGGCCTGGGGACCCCGGCGCTGGGCTCAGACCACACGGGCTCCTGTCCCACTCTGATCTCATCCTCCACGTCGGCTCCCAGCCCTTCCTGGCACACTGTGTGACCGGAGGGGAGCAGCAAACAACCGGTGCTCGCAGCAATCTCCGGTGTTTACCTGCCCCGTCCGGAGCACGACGCCCAAGGCAGAGTCCACAGCACTGGCAGCCAGCCCCAAAACAGATCCTGTTACAGCTGCAACCCCGCCATCCCCATCCTGCTCACGCGCCTTAAATGTCGACGCTCCCAGCAGCCTGTTTTACTCCTTGCCAGCAGGAAAGTTCCTTGCCCTTTACCAATATCACAGGAATGCAAACACAGCCCAGCGCTCCCTCCGTGCACTAAATACGGGGGCGAGAGGCAGCGTTCCTCGGCCCTATTACTAAATATGGTGCTTCTCCCGCGCGGCCGCGAGCAACCCCATGCACTGCTGGCGGGAGGAGGTGGGAAGGAAGCATGTGGCCATCTAAGGAGGGGCTGGCAGGGTCCTCTGTGCTCACTGTATGCTCCCCATCCCCGGGACAGGAGTCGGGATCCAGGCTCGCACAGCACTGTGCATCCCATGGCTCAGAGTGGGCGAGTGGGGTACCCCTGCACTAGCCCAGAGCTAAGCAGGGACAGTTCTGCATTCGGAACCCACAGGGATGGAGCGTGGGGGCTGACACCAGCGGGTTCAAAGGGCTTTGTCCTGACGGTGGTGATGCTGTTGGCATCTGCTTTCCTCTCCCACCACGCTGCGTGGGTGCAGCCTTCAGTCCATGCTTCCACAGCTCCTCGTCTGCCCCAACCGCTGTCACGCAACAGAAAAAATTCCTTCCCAATCTGCTTCCTAGAAATTAGCCCCCGGTTTCTGCGTTGCAGAAATTCCAGCGCGCCGCACTCATCGCATGAAGGACCCTTTGTTTTTCTAAGAACAGCTGAGCCGCCCCACAGAGCAACCAGACGAGAGCTGCTGCTGCTCTGAGGCCAGGCAGCCTCCTTGCATCACACTTCTGCTTGTGCTGTTGCCTTAGCTGGACCGATGCCATGCAGTCAATCAGCACTCACTCCCGGAGCTGTTCTCCAGTTTAATGCACTGTGGTAGGTTTGGCTCCTTTCTGATTGTTTCCTTGGCAAATCAGCTCCTAGTATTTGTTTTTCTCTCCTAAAGATAGTGGCTTCGCATTCCCGATGGGGCCCAAGCGCTGTGCTGGGGAAGGGCTGGGAAAGCTGGAGGAGCTCAGAGCAGCTCAGCAGCACAGCAATGCCTCCTGCCTGATGTCTTGGCCCCTGGAGGCCATCTCCCACCATACACGGGGCAGTTCATATCCCAGCTCCCAGCAAAGCAATGCAGAGGACCAGGGCCAGCATCACGGGATGTGCCACCTCCTGCCCTGCTGCCTGCGGGGTGCCTATCTCATGCTGCAGCCTTCAGCACCCACGGCAGCCCCGGGGACACGACCTCAGCTTTCCCTGGTGCAGGGATGCAGTGTGGATGCTGGCTAAGCTCAGCCCTGGCAGCCCATGATGCTCCGTGTTCCTCCAGCCTGGAGGGCAGCAGAATGCCTCCGTGCAGCTCCTGCAGCCCGGCTGCTTCTAGGGGAAACCCAGTGAGCGTTGACACAGCCCATAAATATTTACAAGGCCCACAAACAGGACACAAACAGGCGTCCTGCTGGCAGGGAAGGGGGGGGGGGGGGGGTACTCACTGCACAAGAAGCAGGACTTGTGGAAGCTGCTGCCTTCACACTGCACCTCCTCGGCGAAGTACACTGCCTTCTGGCACACGCCACATTTCTTCCCTCCACCCCAGTTCGGCATCCTGTGGAGAGAGAAGGGGCAGGCACCGTTTGCACTGAGTGATAAAGCTGCTAAGGACCAGAATCAGCAGAGCTCAGGATGCCCACTTAGAGCACCCAGCGGGATCAGCACCCATGGAGGACAGGTCCTGGCAGCCGGGAGCTCATGGCTCTGTTCTGAGCAAGGGAAGGGAGGAAGAGGAGGTGATGGCCTCAAGCTGCACCAGGGGAGGTTCAGTTAACATCAGGGATGTTAATGCTTCTCCTTTGCTCTCCTCTTTCCTGCAATGCTTCTGGTGAGTTATGAGAGGCCACCTGATCTTCATATATGCAGATAATCCCACAATAAGACAAATGGCGAACACACGTGGCTGAGCGCCAGCCCAGCCTTGGCATTTTGAAGACTGGGGCAATGGAAACCTCAAGAAACTCAAAGTCAATGAAATCCTGTGAGGAGAAGCTGAGGATAAGGGGCTGGTGGAAGGAGGACCAAAGGCAACCTCAGGTGGTCACAGAGGCATCAGAACCAAGCGCTTGCTGGAGGTGCCCAGTGGTGTGGGGGTCTGTTTGTGCTGCAGACTCAGCCCCACAGCCAGCTTGGTGCAGGACAGACACACAGACAGTGCAGGTGTGGGGCTGGGGGAGGAGGCAGTGACCCCAGGGTGTCAGAGCTGTTTGGGTGTGATCACGGCAGCCAGGAAGCCTTTCCTCAACGCCCTGCAGGCTGGGCTTCCTACCCAGGGCCCAGCGGTGCCAAATCCCTCCCTTCCAGCCAGCTCACTCCAGTCCCAGCCCTTGCATTGCCTTAAAAGGACACAAAGCGTTTCTCTGGAGAACGCCTTATTTTGTTATTTCCTCCTGACAGGGCTCGGCCGGGTTCAGGAGCTTCCTTAGGGGGGAGGCACAGGCAGGAGGGCCCCTGTGGAGATGCGACCCCTGCACCCACGTCCACCCACATCAGCCCCCTGGGCAGGGATAGCACAGACACACTTCTGACACTTGTCCTCAGGGTGCCCCATTCCTTCTCAAGCAGGACAGCTGCCAGGCCCCATTGCTGCATCCCACAGCCCTGGTTTTGGGGTCCCATAGCCCTGGTTTTGGGGTCCCACAGCCCCGGTTTCGAGGTCCCACTGCTGCTGCCCCCACTCCCTGCTCCCCACCCAGGGATCTGCAGGCATGCTCAGGGTCACGCTGCTCACTTTGGTGCCAGCTGTTTGCCTGCATCATACCTCTTTTCCCCCGTACAGCAGCAGCACAGGAGGTGGCTCTGTTTGTCCCCACCAGCCACGCTGTGCAGCGGGGACACCCTCCCCTGAGCTGCCTTCTGCTCCAGGGGGACAGGAGGTGCTTCCAGGTGGATCACACCTGATCCCTGCCCTAGGAGGAGCCCCAGCCCACCCCCATCCTTAATGACTCCTCCAAGGGATCTCAGAGGGCTCCCCATCCCTTCCACACTTCTCAGAGTGCTTTGGGCCGTGGAGCTGATCACCACACTCTGTCCAAAGGCAACACTTAATGACTGCAGTCACAGCTCCCCAGGTCACTGCCGGGCACAGGCAGAAGGAGGAGCACGAGGGGACAGTCCTGCGGCCAAAGACCTCACTGAGCACAGGGCTGCCAAAACCAATTGTTCTCCCTCCTGCAGCCCCATATCAAATGTACGGCATCGCTGCAGCAAACCCAACCAGAACCTACACAGAGCATCCTCTGCTCCCGCCCCACACCCTCCAACGAAATCCTGCAGCCACCAGCATGGCAATGCAGCTGTTCGGGCTTCTCCAGCAGCTGGAAAACCATTGCCAAGTACACGCACAGATGTGCTGAAAGCCTCCGACAGCCATTAATCACAGAGCACTCACTTTGTGCTCAGAGGAGATTGCTAAGGAGCAGGAGATTCAGGCTAGACCCGTGTCAAAAGCTGTGGGATTTTGTGCAGTGAAAGTATTAATGCAACTGGATGGCAGGAAAGCTCTTGTGCTGCACAAAATTCACTCTTGATGCGGGGTAATTACATGGTCTGGCAAAGGGACAAGGAAAAGGGAGGAAATCCCAGCCCCTGGGGTGAGGTAACTGCCTTCCACTTTAGAGAGCAGCTGGCATAGCCGTGATGTGAGCAGAAGTAGAAGGAGGCACCTGGACAGAGCAGAAGGAACCAGCTCATGGAGATGAGTGGGAAGTGAGTGAGACAAGGCACTGGGAGCTGCAGCTGGGCCATGGGGACTCAGCCCCAAACAAGTGGCATCGTGTGTGCAGCTGCTGCCACAGCACCATGCATGGGAATGGCCCCACAAGAGGAGAGCTGGGACTGTGTCCCCATGCCCCCAGGTCACAGCAGTGACACAAGGAGACTTTGGGCAGCCAGCGGTGCAAGTGGGGATAAAGGATGACACAGTGATGCTGAGCTGGTAAGCAAGAGAACGGAGCCCTGAGGGCGATGAGCGCTGGGATGCATCGAAACACTGAGCATCAGCGCAGACACCAAAGAACAGAGCAGCAGCCGTGCCCGATGCGACATCTCCAGGGGCTTTGCATGGAGGGGAGGGAACCAGGGGGATCCGAGGTCGGGAGCGACCCTCACACACACACTCTGTGCCCCTAGGTCCCGCAGCAGGACACTGGGGTACCACTGCTGCCCGGGGCCATCTGCAGCAGGGACGGGCAGTGCCGTGCCGCTCCGCTGCCTGCTGCTGCCTGCCGGCCACACGGCTCCTGGGCTGCGCTTACAAAGCTCCCTGTCGCATCTGGGCATCCAGCTGATTTCTCATCGAAAAGCCCGATGTTATCCAGAACAAAAGCCAAAAGCACTTTCAGGGACGCCAAGAAAAGGTGCCGGCTTCTGCGGGAATCAAACCCCTCCCCGACTCAGCTCCCTGTGGCTTCGGCAAAGCTTTCTGCCCGACCGGAGATGGGGATGCCAGCGGGGGATGAGGGATGGAATCGCGGCGGGGAGGGGACCTCGCTGCCCCGGCTTTGTCGGCGCGCTCCGCCAATGCCAGGCGCCGAGCCGCGCTCCCAGCAACAAGGAGCAGCGACGGCCCAGGAGCCAGCCCCGCAGCTGGCAGCTCCTGCTCCTCCCGGCCCGGCCCGGCCCTCCCTGCATCCCGGCACCGCGCTGCTTCCTCGAGAGCAATTCAAGCGGCCGCTCCGGAGCTTCCCCGGCGATCGCTGCCCCCTGGCAGCACCCGCGCGTGGTGCCACGTGCTGACGGCTCCCCGCTGCCACGCGCGGCCCCGCTGCCACCTGCGGGGGTTGGGGAGCGGCACCCACAAGTTATCCGGGCTGAAAGGCAAAGCGACGGTAGGGCATGGGAACAGGGAGCGCAGCGCGGATGCTGGCACTTCCCGGTGAGCATCACCGCCGGCGCCCGGGCCGGATGGGGAAGTTCTGTGGCTCTGTCCCCGGAGCCAAACTTTGCCCTCCTCCCCGGTTTTCTCCCCACGCCCCTCGGTGCCCCCCGTGCCGCGCCGCCCCCGGGAGGCACCGACCCGCGCCCACCCGCGGGGCCGCAACCCTCCGGCCGCGCCGTGCCCGGAGCTCCCCCGCAGCGGGCGGGGTGGGATGGGAGGGCTCCGGGGGCAGGCGCTGCCCCGGTTCGTACCTGCGGCTGATGGGCCGGGCCGGGCCGGGCCGGGCGGGTCGGGAGGCGGCGGGCGCGGCGCTGGGGCCCGGAGGGCGCTCGGGGACTTTTGTTGGCGGCGGGGGGAGGCGGCGCTTCGCGCTCTGCGCCAGCACGGCCTGATGTCACGGCCCCGGGCGGAGGAGGAGGAGAAGGAGAAGGAGGAGGAGGAGGAGGGCACGGCGGCCGTCAGCCTCGCGGCGCCCATCACAGCGCGATGCCACCCCCAGGGTCACCATGCCCGGCGCCCGCTGCCACCTCGCTGCCGCCCCGCTGTCCCCTCTGCCCCCCACGCAGCACGCGGTCACCCCGCGCTGCCCAGCCGTCGCCCGGTACTGCCGCGTCCCACCGCTGCACCACGTCCCTCGGTGCCACATCCGCACATCTCCTACGCAGGAAACTCCACCCCCTCCCTCAGGCAGCCCGTGCCAACGCTTGGCCACCCTCTCTGCAAATAAATGCTCCCTAATATTCAATCTAAGGCTCCCACCTAAAGGGACCTGAACGCGCTCAAAAGGGGGGGCCCATGTGAACCTCATAGGGTTCAATGCGACCAAGAGCAGGGAGCTGCAGCTGGGTCAGGACAATCCCGGGTATGTGTACAGACTGGGAGAACTCCTTGAGAGGAGCCCTGCAGAGAAGGACGTGGGGGTCCAGATGGACAAAAAGCTGCACGTGAGCCGGCAGTGGGATCTTGCAGCTTGGAAGGGCAACTGCACCTGGGCCAGGTGGCCCTGATGGCAACGGATTGCCCACCAGGCTCCCCAAGGCCCTGCTGAGGGCTAAAGCCTTACCCCAGCGCTGATGCAGCCCCAGCTCATGGGGACGTGGTTCCTCCTCCCTGGGGCTGGGAAATCGGATGACTCAGAGGAAGTGTGCAACGTGCAGCACTTGTGGTGCAGCAGATGGCCCCGCACAGACCTGGACAGACTGACCCCCTCCAGCTGAGCTCCCGGAGGCGTGCAGCAGGGCTGTCAGATTCTGGAGGCTCACATCCCCCTTCTTCCTTCCTCTGAAGATAGAACAGGTGAAAGAAAAGCTGAGCGGCATCTTCAGAAAAGTCCCCTGCATCCTAAAATATAGGATCTGCTGCTGCGAATCTCAGCTCTGCTCTTTGCTCCAGGGCTGTTTGCTGCGGGGCTGGAGGAGTGATAACGATGTGCTGGCACCGCTGCCCAGGGAGGAGGTGGGGTCACCGTCCCTGGAGGCGTGCAGAGCCGTGGAGATGTGGCACCGAGGGACGCGGTCAGTGGGTGTGCTGGGATGGGCTGGGGTTGGCCTCGGGGATCTCTAAGGTCTTTCCCAACCCTAACGATCCTATGATTCTGCTCTCTGCCTCGCTGTCCTCGGGGGACGCGCTTCCCATTCTGGGAGGGCTTGGGCTGTGCGTTCCCTTTCATTGAGGGAGACGAGGAGTTTTCACCGGCGTCCTTTACCAGCGGAGGATGGAAGCGAAGCCGTCCCAGCAGCTCGGGCAGGTGCCGTGGGTCCCCACGCCATCTAGTGTCGCCTCGGCGGTGGGATGCTCCGCGCTCTGCTGCAGCCGCTGCGGGCTGGGCAGGCTGAGGTTAGAGGCAAGAGGCGCAAATCCGGGCTGTGCCAGAAAGCTGTATTTATTTTATAAATAAAGCGCTTATTTATAATGGAGCAGACAAAGGAAATTCAGGAGAAACTAAAGGGAAGAAAAACAGTACGTAAAGATAGCGGCAGCTGGAAGCACACGGTCCGGTTTTTGTTCAGGATGCGGGAGATGCACGGCCGAGCAACGCGTGCTCGAACTGAGCATCTGGGGAGCAGAATCATAATTTTGTGTTCAGAAACTTCCTGCTGGAAGGCCAGAGCTGCACTGGGTTTGAACAAACAGCGTAGGAAAACAGATTGGAATGTGGCCACGAGTGTCAGGGACCCACGGGGTCTGAGATGGCAGCAAGAGCATCACAGCCACAGGCAGCAGTCCCCTCTTGCAGGTGAGTTCTTTCTGCTGAGGACATATTCCATTCTCAAGAGGAGTCCGACCCGCAGCAGGGCAGCCATCCTCCTGGCCGCGATTGCTGCAGAGTTTGCAGAAAGTTTGCAGAAAGTGTGCACTATACGGACGTTCCCAGGAAGGCACTGCCCTGATTCAGCGGCAGACGGAGCAGGCCCCACAAGTTTGGGGAGATGCACAAATCTGCGCGTGTGTCTTAAAAACAAAAGCATCTGATGGCTTCTGCCAGGCAGATTCCGTAGGAGCACGGAGGGCTCTTGCTGCTCTGCGGACACGGGGTGGCAGCCCCAGGGCGGCACAGCAGCTGGGGAGGGCCCTCACAAACCACGGGCGGCACCGTCAGTGCAGGAGCTGCGGCTTGTGTGCAGCCAGAGGTAGCTCAGTGTTTGAAGCAATAAGTGCAAAGCAGCGGAGCTCCAGGCCTGACCTGGCTTGGGCTCAGCTCCTCACCGTGACTCACGGATCCTGCTGGGAAGAAAGTCACACGAAGCATGGCTCGGCCGTGGCCGCTCTCAGCAGCTGTGAGCCAGCACGCCCACAGCCCTCGCAGGGGCCGAGCGCGCGGTGGGAGCCCTTCTAAGGCTTTTCTGAACCAAGGGCAGCGGCTTCGTAGGCTTGACCCTGGATGGATTTGCTGCAATTAATCTGTTTAGTTGCTTTTAAGCCCATTTGAGCACCTCACAGCCATAGCACAACAGCGATGGGACGGGAGGTGACGGCCTCGCGCTGCGCAGGGCAGGGCCGGGGCGGGGCCCAGGGATGGCACCGAGGACGTGTCCGCGGGCACGGAGCGCGCTGCGCTGCGGGTGGGGATCTCAGCGGCCCTTCCCGACCCGTGACTCCGCGATTCGCTTCGGATGAAAGGCGCGACGGAACCACGCCGCGCGGAGACAGCGCCGAGCGGCGGCGCCGCCAGGGGGCGCCCAGGGCCGGCACAGCGCCGCCAAAGCCGAAGCGCGGCCCGGGCTGACTGCGCAGCGCCCCGAGGGCAGAGCCCCGCTGTCCCCTCACGGCTCCCGGGGCGGAGCGCTCCGAGCCCGGCTCAGCCCGGGCCGCTCGTTTAACGATGGGAAAAACTGGGAACCGCATCTCCGTGCACACCGCACCGTCTGGCGGAGGAGGGGCCTGGCAGGCGTCGCCCGCTCAGCCCGGAGATGGAGAACGCGAGGAGCCGCCGTTCCTCCCCGTCCCCGTCCCCATCCCCATCCTCCCCTCAGCCCTCGGGGCCGCGCTCCCCACAGGCGGCGCTGCCAGCAGCGGGGCGGCGCCGCGGCGGGGCGCTGTGATGGCGGCCAACCCCGCCGGGCGGGAA
>NC_034433.1:772234-816975 GCF_002078875.1 Numida meleagris | reverse complement strand
CTGAGGCACCGCGCCGCTCCCTGCGCCTCAGTGCGGCGGCGGCGATGTCGGAGCCGGAGCACCTGGGCGGGAAGCGGGCCGAGTCGGCGCGGCTGCGGCGGGCCGAGCAGCTGCGGCGCTGGAAGGGCTCCCTGACCGAGCAGGAGCCGGTGGCGGCGGGGGGCGGCCGCGGGCGGCACCGGGGGGCCGGGGGGTCCCGCGTCCGCTTCGAGGAGGGCGCCGTGTTCCTGGCCGCCTGCTCCAGCGGCGACACCGAGGAGGTGAAGCGGCTGCTGGGCCGCGGCGCCCGCATCGACACCACCAACGTGGACGGGCTGACAGCGCTGCACCAGGTACCGGCGGGACGGGGCTCCGCGGGGCGGCCGAGCCGCGCACGGGCGCTGTTTGTACGCGGAGCGCTGCCCGCCCGCCTCGCTCTGCGCCTTCCGAGCGCGGCCGGGGCCGGGACCGGCCCGGAGGGAGCGCGGCTCGGGGTGCCGGGCGGCTGCGGGGCGCGGGGCTTCGCGGGCGGGATGCAGCGCTGCGCTGCGGGCTGCGCGCGGGGCAGCGCGATTCGTGCCGCTTGGGGAAATTCTGCCTTCATTTGCGGGGCCTGGTGAAACGGGAGCGTACGGAGCTCAGCGGAGCGCGGGGAGCCGCGGTTGTGTCTCTGCGGTGCCCTGAAAGCCCCGCACGGCCCCGGTGGAAACCTTGGCTGAGGGCAGAAGGTGCCTGCGCCCGAGTGAGCGGCCCGAGTCCCGTGAACGTGCACACGGACGTGCTCGGGACCCCATGGAAGTCGGCTGCAGACAAGGCTTCGCTGTTCTGCAGAAAAACGCGTGCCGTGTGTTGTCTGTCGTGTGAATTAATGGGAGTGGAGGGGAGCGTGCGGCTGCCCCTCGGTGCTGGGAAACCTGCCGGGATGGAGGGCTGATGCAGAACGTAGCGGGGCATGTGAGATTGTAGAATCATGGAATGGCTTTGGTTGGAGGGGACCTTAAAGGTCATCTGGTTCCAACCCCCCGCTGTGGGCAGGGCTGCCAGCCCCGGGGTTGGGCTGCACAGGGCCCCGTCCAACCTGGCCTTGAATGGCTCCGGAGATGGGGCACCCACAGCTCTGGGCAACCTGTTGAAATCAGCTTCCCAGAGCGCGGCATCTGGTCCATGGGATCAATCTGGTTTGGCTCCGGGCCGGGAAGGAAACTTGGTTAGCTCGATGTCTGGTAGATTGAGCGTGCAGTGTAGCTATGGGATGGGGAAAGCACAGCCTGGGAATAACATCTGGAAATAACGTCTCTGTAGGCACCAAAGCTTTAGTAGCGCAAATAACCTAATCAACTCAATTACTGCTTTCTTTTTTGCTTGGCTGGTATTAGTAAACTGAAACACTGGGGACATTTAAAAGCTCGGTCACGAGCTCACCTGCCCATGGCTGTCAGTGAACCGGGGCAGGGATATTTCTTCATATTCCTCTTGAGCTCCGAGAATAAGCAAACAACGCAGGAGCTCCCAGTCCGCTCTCCAGTACTGTACAGATATTATCGCGTCATTAAGTAAATGTACTGGTGTCAGAGCCAGTAATGGAAGGTCATTGAAACAGGGATGAACCGTGGGTGGGTGGAAGCGGGGGAGCTGGGGTGACCTCATGGGGGTTTTGCTGCCAAAGCTGCGGCGGGGTCTGCTCGGAAGCGTCGGCGTCAGCAGCGTATCGCTGCTGTGCGTCACGGGACGCCCGGCCACGAGCGTATCGCAGAGTGCATTAGATCCCTCAGACATTGATCAATGGGTAATTATTGCTGCAAGGTCACATTTCTTGAGTGCACGGCAAGCGGTAATCGCCAGGCGGACCGCAAATACAATTCTGTACGTGGAAAGAATTTGTGTCTTAGCAGCTATCAGGTAACGGCAGCACCTGGGCCCTGGTGCTCTGCAAAGCCTTCAGATGAGTGAGATGTCAAGCAGATGCTAACCCTGAGAGACGGGCTCTTGCTGGAGTTGCTTCTTCCAGCGCCTTACAGGGAAGAAGTTGGTTTTTCTTTTCTATTTTGTATAAACTTTGTTCCCACGTCCCGTTGACCTTCTCTCACCTGTGTGTTGTAGGCAGTGCTGAAGCGATGTGTGGCTGAAGAGAGGTTTTGCCCGCCCGAAGGGGACAAGCCCTGTTTGGTTCCAGGTTCTGCATGTCTGTATCTTGATGCTGTAACCCTGCATTGGATGAAAATGTTTGTTGTCACTTTGTTACATGTCCAAAACGTGTTCGATCCCACCTTATATGGGGAATTCTACCTGCGGAAGAGCGTGACCTGAAATCAGTTGACAAACTAAATGCATTGCATAGGAGGATTTTCTTAATATCTTCTCCCAGCATTATGCAACGTGGAGCAGTGACAGTGACCACTGCCTTTGGTTTAATATTGGTGAAACCCAACAGCTGCACAGAGAGCAAAGAGGTCCTGTGTACCAGAAGGAGTTTGCTTTGCTGAAGGAGAGGGCGGGTAATCTTTTCTTCTTTGCTTAAAGAACTTAGTGAGGCTTGCTCTGTACGAGTGCATGTCTTTTTAGGTAATGGAAAGCTTAACGAAGTCAATTGTCTTAATTTGTCAGACTCGGCATCGGCTGCTCCCAAACAGAATCCTGATCTTGCAGATGGGGTTGGTTTGTTTGAGGCGCGCAGTGGCCCCGAATACTGTGTGGCTTTTGACAAAGGTAAATCATGTTTTCTGCAGTATCTGGGCCACCATGACTAACAACAGTTGTGTGCTCCCTTGCCATGTTTGCTTTTTATAGCTGTGAAGCCGTGTTTTGAAAATAAACTTCTGAATTCAAGTGGTGTTTCTCAACCACCAGCTTGTTGTCATCCTCTTGGGAAGCATCGGGTGCAGCGTGAGCCTGGACTGAAGGACAGATCCATCTCTGTCATCCGCAGTCTGGCACCGGCTGCGCTTCCATCTTCAGCTCAGTGCCTTCTGGATTTAACGTAGTTTATTGAATATGGTGTATGGTGATGCATTCCTGTTGAATGCAGAATGGAAAGGGAGATGTCGGCCGAGTGTGAGAGTGTTTGGAAATCAACAGGCAGAGCAGCACTGTCAGGTGAAGCAGAACGCTGGCTGCAGTTGCAATGTGGTGTGTGTGAATGCTGACACGGAATGCTTTCTGCCTCCTGATGGCAGATGGAACCGAAACCTAAATGTATGACAATTAAATCTGAAGGGGGAAAATATTATGAGGCTTTCAGATGGGGAGTCATCGCCAAACGTAGTAGGCAATGCTTTTCTGACTTGAAGGTCTCCTTCAGAGAGGATGACAACATAAAAGATTGTTTATCCTTCATCTGCCCTTTGATGATGTACCGGTTGTTTTCCTCTTGCATTTTCCAAGAGGAACTGAATTGCTCATGAAGCAGCTCCCAGGTCTGTCATTTACTGGAGCACTGAAGTAGCCCACGCTTGCTTCTGGTTGAGTTTTCAGGAGCTGGACAACACTCGTCATTCAGAAGCTGCTTCGTGAGAAGTTAGGTGCTTTGCACAGGGATTCTGCCTCAGCTGGGACTGGAGCCTCGCTGGCAGCCCCATGTTAACCTATTCCTGTTCCTGAGTCAGAGCTGTAAAGCTGTGAGCATGTCTGGTTGCTCTGCAGAGCTTACTAAAGCAGTGTCTACATCAACAAAAGGCAGCCAACTGTGGATTGCTGTTAAGCAAATTTGGCCTTTTATTTACTTTCAAACATAGGTGTAGTCCTAGGGAAGTGCAAGGTAACGCGGTTGCTGGCCAAAAAGCCCAGAGGTGGGTTGTGGGGCTGCTGGCTTTCCAGCTGAGATGGCCCGTGGAGCAGAGGTTTGCTCGCTGCCCTGTAGGAGCTGCAGTGGTGGCTGATGCAGAGTGGGTTTCTCTGCAGGATGACTGAGATAGAGCCAGCATTGCTGCCAGAAGGGCAGTGGCTCCTTACCCAGAGCACTCACACAGCAGCAGGTCCTGGGAGGAGTTTGTCACCGAGAGGTAAAAGCCAGCTTGTGCCTTGGAGTGAGAGTGTTGTAGCACAACGTGCAGTGAGTGACGTGAGCACTCCGTCACAGAATGACCTAGGCTGGAAAAGACCTTCCTGTTATTTCTTACATGTGTTCGGGGCGTCACAGCTGTTCCTCAAGGTAACTCAGCTTCAGGTGTTTGCACTGAGGGCAGTGGTGCCATACATCAGGCTATGTTTTATAAAACTGGGAGGCTGCGTTGTCTAAAAATACATTAATCCTTAGAAGAGAAGGTTATCTGGGGACAGCCAGACCTCTTCCACTGCGCTCTGCAGAGTTTCTTTCCAAAGATTTGCTTCTGTTCATGAAAGTAGAAATTGCAGTCTGTGCTGTACGTAATATTGCTCTTCAATCTGAAATCTGACGCTGTCAGGAGCCGGGTTTATTGATAGGGAAACTGCAGTGTGTTACTTCAGCCTTCCCATATAAATGGGAGAGCAGCAGAACGTCCTCTGCCTGCAGTGAGGAAGCTCGGACGCTGGCATACAGCACGAACGTGTCAGACAAACCCAGATCCAACCTGAAGTGCTGTTTCACCAACCTGATGCCTTTGTTCTCTTGCTTCTGGCTCGCTCAGTCCCTCTTCTGGCTTGGTGTTTTGTCCCCGTGGATTCATTCCGCTGTCTGTCCTTTGCGTCCCTGTTTCAAAACAACCTCCTCAGTGGGCGCAATTAACTCTAGACTAAACAAACTAACCTTGAAGTGAAATGAGTTGGAGCTGCTGCTCTCTGCAGCGCTCGGGGAAGGTCTCCCTTTGTTTTGGTTTGGTTCAGGGCAGTTTCTCTGCTGGTTGGTTGGGCTCCTGCAAACCGCAGCCGTCTGCAGCAGTGCTCAGCTGCTGGGTGCTGGGAGGAAACTCACCGTGCTGTGGTGGGTAGGTGGGTATTTCTGGTGGGAAACGTGCATCTTCACTGTTTCCTTCCTCGGCCTCTATTTACCCACGCAGAGATAAGATTGTCGAGCTCTGATCCTTCCACGAGCAGTGAACAAGTTTGCTGGCAGAGGTTTCAGCTGCAGTTTCCCACGTGGCAGCGAGCAGAAGCGATGCGCCCGGTCCCTTAGTGCTGAGCAGGGGAAGCTCCTCGTGTCCGCAGCGCTGCTGCTGCGCCGTGCACAGCTCCGCTCCCGTCTGAGAAGCCAAGGATGGGGGGGAAAACTTGTTCTGTGTCGTAGGTACCAGGAGCTTTCTGACTTTGACAAATGAGATCCTCGAGCCTGCATTAGAGATGGAGACGCGTCATTAATGCTGCGTATTCGTCTGAATCAACATTGTTTGATAAGATTGAGAGCTGGCTCAGCAAAAATACAGGAGTGGGCTGTGAGTGCAGGGCCTGGAAAGGGCTGCTGCCCCGGGCTCGTGTCCTGCAGCTCGTGTTAGCGTGGCTGAAACCCACTGAAATGTGAAGGATGGTGTTTATGTGCAGCACTCTGCTGTAACTAGGTGGACATAGCAGCATCCTGGTATTACCATTGCGATTTATAACGCCTCTTGCATATTTTAATGGTGAGTGTTAGGGGCTGGGAGCTGTTGCCAACAGGTATAGAGACTTTGAATTCAGATTAGGTGCTATGGGACTCGTGAGACATCTTAACTGTGCTGTGCTGTAATATACTGAGATAATAACTGGCTAATATTAAAATATAAGACTCTGGGGCTGGTATGCTGGCTCTCAAATGAGGAGTATTATATACTGTAAGTCAAAAAGACATGTCAGGCTGTGCGTATTACAGCAATATTTCTAAGATGGTTGGGAGAAGGGAATACTGCGTAAGTGGTTGTATAAATAGAGGGTTTTTTATTTCTAACTCCCAAATACGAATGTGAGCAGGGGGCATTAAGTGCTTGGAGCTGTCTGCTCTGCTTGTTAACAAATGGTGTTTCTGCACAGGGCTGGGATGGACGGAGCTGCAGCCCCCCCCAAGCTGCAGGCTCTCCACCGTGAGCGAGCTGAACTGTCTGACCTAGCGGCAATGGCACGGCCCGAGCGCGGTGAAGGTGCCCGGTATAAATCCCGGGGTCTGAGTCTGCAGTTTATTTTCAGCCGTCCTGAGGGGAGGTGCAACAGCTGTCCCTGCCATCTCCTTTATTGGGCTGCAGCAAACTGATCCGCGCGGCGCCGGAAGGTGCGAGCAGCTCGGAGACGTTCGCTGTGCCTCGTTGGGCTGCGAAGAGCTGAGCGGGGCCGTTTGGTGGGGTTTTATTCGGGGCTCTCTTCAGCACGGATGGGTGTAGGAAGAGCTTTGCAGCTCGTGGGGCCCTGTCTTGTTTCCTGTAACCTCCCTAGGTGCCAGGGGAGCGCGGCCGGTCCCAGTGCTGCTGTGTGCAGGAGCCAGGCCTCTGCCTTCATCTCAAGCTGCTGAAAACGGGGACATCAGAATCCTTGATTCAGACACCTACACGGCTTCTCATGACAGCACTAATTATCATGTACAGTAGTTAAAAATGAAGAGTGTTTTGGAAAATACGCCTCACTCCGCTCTTGTTAAATTCTTTGGAAGGTCGGTCTCCTTCCCGCTCCGATACGGTCCTTATTCATCTGAAAAACAATCCTTCCCAAAGGATGAATGCTGTGGTTTCTTTCCTGGTGGTTTTTGGTTGGGTTTTATTTTTTGGCACGCTGTTTTTTCTTGGAAGCTTCTTTCCTGTAACTGAACAAACCAGGGCAGTCTTCACTTGTAGGTCTCCCTAGGAATGTTTCCATAATGCAACAAGCTGACCTTGCAGAGGGACACCGGCCATTTCAGCATTGCTTTTCCAGCATTCAGCCTTGCCCATAAATCTTTGTGAAATGTACAGAATGCGGGGTGACCACCTGCCATTCGCCTTTTATGTGTCACTGCCTTTTCAGGGTAGAGCTCAAGCTGGCCCCTCTCTGCTGCTCGGCGCTGGAGCATTGATTTGCCACAGTGGCTGCTCACCATCCATTTCTGGAATCTGTCTGAAGCCACCTCCTATTTATAATGTGTCGTTCCTTGCTGTCTTAGGCAGTTAACACTATTTGGTTACAAAGCTTTCTGCTTTCTACATCTGAAAGCTATGATGGCAACCTACGGACAAGGTCCTGCCAGGCCGTGTGTGAACACGACCGCTGGCGTTGCAAGGCAGAATCAGCAGAGCATCCATGAGCTGATGCTGCTGTGTGTGGCCTCTGCCCATCTAACCTGGCTTATGTATGCTTTGCTGGGGCTGGTAAATACAGCACCACGACCGAGGGGATTCCAGGCAGCTTGGAGCTGGTGGGGCCCGACTGCTTTGTCTCCTGGGTGGACGCATCGCGCAGTACCGCTGCAGCTGTTCTTCTGAGGTCAAAGCATGACACAGGGCTTCTCTTCTTCCAGGATTTGAATTTGTATAAGCATCAGCTTTATCCAGTGCTATTACTCATGATGGGTCTCGAATGGCAGATTGATGCTTGGCGCAAGGCGTGTTAATAGGGATTTCTTCCCTGGGAAATTGCTGGGGAAGCTGAACTCTGACCCAGCAGGCTGCGCGTAATGGGGCTGGCTTTAATGGTCTGGGTATAGGTGAGGCGGTGCTCCAGGTCGTAGCACTACCAGAGATCCTGCCAACAGAAATCCTCAGAGTACTCAGGGAAGCACTGCTGAGGCTTTGAAGGACTGAACATTTTATGTTTGTATCTAAAAGGCCGTTTTGCTGTCCTGTTAGCTCTCTGTTTTTTGTAAGCAAGGCAGTGTTCCCCAGCACAGGCAGTTCCCTGTCTGGATAACGGCCCGCTCTGAGCAGGCTGGCTGTACAGCACAGCCCCCAGCCCCTGGAAGGGGAGCACCCTGAGCCCCACAGCACTCACTGCCAGCACCACACACTTGTGGAGAGCTGGATTTCTTTGATTCGTGTTTTGTAAAGTGATGTGACCATGCCAGCAGAAGCGAGCTTCAAGCCTGTGCTGGGGTCTTTAGATGAGCCTTACAAATGGTGTTTGTGCTGTAGGTGGGTGCGCGTGTTGCATTAATACAACATTGCTGTTAGCAAAAATGATTACTGTGGCAAAGGCGCTTTCAGAACAGAGTGATAGCAAGTGCAGAATGCTACGTTATGCATATCAGCACGTCGGCATTTTCTGATAAAAGAGGTGGGTTTTAAGCAGTCTACAGCAATCATCTCAAGCAGGCTTATGAATACTGAACTCAAATAGCTCTGTCTAGAGAGGGTTAGCAAGTGCTGCTGGCCTTCTTCCAGAGGAGGTGGTACGTAGGTTAAGCCTTTAAAGCCGGTTTTATCACCAGTAAATGATGTGTGCTTTCAGTTCTTGTCTTGCTTTGGACTTCATTGTTCTTTGGAAGCAGGTTGAGCTCCGTGCTGCTCCGGGGCAGCTGTGCTGGCTGCCTGCTGGTATCCTCATCCGCTGCCTTAGCTTGTGGGGCACCTGCTCACCGTGTGCAAGCTTCAGAAGGTAAAAGTTGTGCTCATAATTATTGTTTCAGTGATGCTTGAGAAGCAGAAAGCCAATGCTGTGTGTCAGAGCCTCTTCCTGATGGTCCTCTTGGTAGTTTACGAGAGCAGCTGTTGTGCCTGCTGCTCGTCCCTGCAAACAGGGCAGGTCTCTGCAGCCAGCGCAGGGATCCCGCAGGTAACTGCAGCTAATCAAGTCACCAACCGGCTGCGCTTCGTACAGGAGCTCCCCTTTTGAGCCCGATATTCTAAATGTTGCTGTCACCCAGATCTGGCAATTCACCTGCTATGGGCACCTTTGGAGACCACGTCTCAGGTGCCCCATGCCCCTGTCCCATCATACACACAGGGAGCGTGACAGACACTGAGTGCCAGGAGCTTAGATACATTCAGCAGCTGCTTG
The DNA here is from genome assembly GCF_002078875.1 of Numida meleagris. Lineage (NCBI taxonomy): Eukaryota > Metazoa > Chordata > Aves > Galliformes > Numididae > Numida > Numida meleagris. The sequence goes on along the minus strand of NC_034433.1, from coordinate 808,155 downwards.
GAGGAATCGAGGTGGGTGTCTGTTCTGCCCCAGGCTCTAAGCAGCACGTGGCCGGGCGCTGCGGTGGTGTGGCAGGAAAATCCCCCGTGTGTTGTAAAGAACAATTCAGGAGGCATTTATTGCAGAAAAGTCGAGAAGAGAAATAAGGTCGGACAGATTTGATATGGCCCAGTATCTTCCTGAATGTTGAAGTTGTAAAGCTTTAAAATTAAAACTCGGTGATTTTTCAACAGCCGAGTATTATTGCATTGTGCAAGTCATGAGAAATAATGCTTCGTATTTAATAGGAATCTTATTGAATTTGCGGGTAGTTTGCTGCAGCAGCATGAAGGTCGTGTTTCTCAGTGTCCCCTAAGCAATAAATATGAGTGTGTATGGGATATTACCTCGGCGATGCATGATTTTTGGACCCTTTTTCTATTCCTAGCTTACCGAATCCTGAACTAATGCATCTGGCCGAGCACAGCGTTGAAGTATTCTTGCAAAGGATGTATTTCAGCTTTGCAGTTTGTAGTGGCTTTTCTTGTCTGTGCTGGGTGGCTGACAAGCAGAACGTGACCTTCGTGGCTCGAAGTGGTTTGTCTTTTAAATTGATATCGCTCGAGTTATTCTGAACAAGCATTCCCTCGCACTGAAAAAGATAAGTGGAACATTCGTCTGCCTCTTGTTGGGAGACTTCAGGGCTGCGCCAGCCTGTGTGCCAGCAGAGCCAGGGTTTAAGCTCCAGAGCATATTGCATGAGTTATTTTTGATCCCTTATTAATAGCGGCTATAGAAAGAGCCCAGTGCTTATGGCCAAATATTGTCTTATGGCTATTTCCAGTTTTGGCTTCTCTTCAGTCTACGGCTCCATCGATACACAAATTCCATTCTTTTCCATTTAGTTGAGGTGCTCTTAATCTTTAAGAACATTATTCAGTGTTGCAGAAAGCGACCGAGGAACAAAGAATTGATTGTGGTCATTGGCAGTGGCTCCGTGTGCTGGCATTCCAGCCGGCTTCCTGCAAATTGTGCGACTGGCTTCCAAACCAAGGCCTCATCCAAACCGAGCGCTGCTGCACTGGGGAGAGCAGGATGCTCTAACATAACATGATTCCAGAGTTCTCTCTCCCGTGGCAGTGCTGGGGTGGTGGAAGCCTCGCAGTTCTGAAGCCCCGGGGCTGCCTATTGGCGCAGCTGACAGCGTGGTGTTGGCCGTGGTCTTGCTGCCATGACTGGGCTCGCTCTTCCCTTCTCCTGTCTGTTCGAGCTGTTCTCTAATCCCTTGGCTTCTTGAGTGGTGCTCTGGCAGTCCTTGCTGTGTAGTGTGATGCTGAAAGCTGCATCCCTCTCTCTGCGTGGTCTTGGTCATTCTTGGCCCTCCGCTCTGCCTCGGTGCTAAGGGCGATGTGTGGCAGTGGTAGAGCTGTGGATGTGTGGCTGGAAGAGATCAGAGAAGACCTTCTGCTCCCGACCTCTGCACCAAGGCGCAGTCGGGTTCATCGGAGCTGTCTGCAGAGGGTACTTCATTAATCCATTCCTACACATCGCCAAGAAGTGCACATCTGCATCTCCCCTGGACGCCCGCTCCCGCGCCAGGCAAGCTGGGCACTTTGGAAATGCTTCTTGGTGTTTGACCATATCCCACTTTTCTGGAAACAAAACTGAATTCATTGTTCTTCTCTGGGACTGTGAAGGAGGAGCCACTGCTTTCCCTTTCAGGGCAGTCCTCCCAGTACTGGAATACTTTGTTATCCTCAACCGCTGCAGTAAAGCTGCTTCTAATCAACCTTCCCAGCCAGCTGATGTCTCCTAAATCCGCCCTGTGCTTTCCAGGGCAGGGCACAGTGCTCCTGGTACAGCTGCAGAGCGGGCATCCTGCCCTGTCCAGCCCCGCTGGGATTGCCCCCTTCCCATGGTTCTGAATTCTTTCGGCAGCCTTTCTCCAAAGCTCTGGGAGTTTCTTCAGTGCCCTGCAAGCAGAACGCACCATGTTTGTGATGCCGCCTAGATCCGTGAGCAGTGTTTTTGGAGGAGGGGGAGAGTTGTCTGGTGGCTTTTTCCTTCTGATATACAGCTTCTGCTTCGTGTCCGCTTCATGGCTGTTGTATCTTTTTCAATTGGAGTGGGCTAGCATTTTTCAGGGTACTGAAAGCTCAGTGTGCATCTATTTGTATAGAGGCCTAATGATGTTTTCTGGTTTTGTTCCTTTCCAGGCAATTTCTAAAATTCTCTTTGCTTTCTGAGCCCGGAGCTGATGTTTTCCTACAGTTATTTGTTATAATCCTAAGAGCTTGTTCCTGAATGGCAGTCATAAGCTCAAAGCCTTTCATTTTGTTGCACAGCATTAGGCGTATTTTTTTGCCTATGATTCACTTTGCAGTTACCCACATTGAATTTCATCTGTCATCTTCTCAGCAGTCACCCAGCATTGTAAGATTCATCTTTTTCTTCCCTCTCCTGAATAGTTTCAGCAGCAGACTTTATCACCTCACTAGTCACCTCATCTTCCGGATCCTTTGTTTGACACATCGGGCAGCACAGAGCTCAGGAGAGGTTTGCTGGGAAGAAAATCCACTGTGTGTTCTTCATGGCCCTCCCTGCTGTGCAGATATTTCCAGTCCTGCAGGGGCCTTCCCTCTTACCCATGCAACCTGGTGTCTCCAGGAGCCTCGGGGAGGGGCTGGTGAGGAGCAGGTTGGTTTGCCTTCATGCTCATTTGCCTCTGAGGAGCTCCAATGGGTTTTTGTATATCTTATGACTTCCCTTTGTAAAAGCCTTGGTGCTCTCTTCCAAAATAGCACAACTACCCATGTGTTTGTTATTCTGCACTATGCCATCTGCTAATGTAAGGGCCAGCAGCTTGGTTCCGTGGGGTTTTGATAAGATCTCTCTCTATCCTGGGAGTTCCCTCGCTTCCTTGTGAACCCTCCTGGCCATTCCTCAGCCGTGCAGCGAGGCACATCCCGCTCATCCAGCCTACCCAAGCTAAGACATTACTGAGCTGGGAAGAACGCATCTGTAGGATTCTTTCTGCAACTTCAGTGCCTCCCCGGTGAGCTGCTGCTCCTCCTTCACAGCTGGCTCTGAGCTGGGGCTGCTCGGTGGTACCCCCAAGTCCTGTGTGACGCTCTTGCTTCCCCTCTTCAGCAGAAATGGGGAGAGCTGCCCAGAGGTGAGGTTGTTTCATGGCTCTGGCAGCAGGCCTTGCACTCTCCTAAATGTTTACCATCCACATCGTGGCACTTAGCATGAGGTTTGCCTGCTGCCTGCACAGTGCACGTGCCTGTGCCTCCCTCCTGCGGCGCAGCCTGTTGCACGGATGACGCCGTGCAATAAAGGCAGACATGGCCATCCTCTAGCTGGACTTCCACCTGGGTTTGTTTTACTTGAAGGGTGAGTAACTGGTGTGGTTCACCTGTTGGCCCAGCTACTGCTTGGCTGCTGCTTCTGCAAATAGTTCTGGAGGTGGAGAGCTTGCTTGCCCCGCACTCCTGCCCTTTCTTTATTGCTTTACCCTTTTCTGTCTGTGTCCTTTTTTGGCATTAGCTCTCCAGGGCTGTGTGACACTTAGAAGTCCTGACGGAGCACTTGAGTTGTACTGGGCTGCTGCTATCTGAACCACGCAGGGCATCTGCATGGCACTGGAGCAAGTAACCAGTGTCCATTTCACTTATGGAAAACGTAAAAGCTTGGATCAGGTCAGTTTCTTTGATCACAGTTCTCGATGAGTCTCAAAAACTCATTAATGGCAGCTTCCCCATGCGCTTACAGTGCTCGGTCACTCTGTGAAAGCATGCAAGGATCTCACCAAGAGCCAGCATTCCGCAGCACTTGTCCCTCTGTACAGCCTTTATTCTGCAGGTGGTTTCCTTTGCCACCTTCTCTTTTTATAGGCTCCCCAAGGCAGTGGGCACAGCCACAAGCTGCCAGAGCTCAAGGAGCACTGATGCTCTCAGGAATAGGGCTTGAATTTTGGGTGGTCACGTGCGGAGCCAGGAGCTGGACTCGGCGTGGGTCCTTTCCCAGCAGGGCTGTTCGGTTCCCTTCGGTCTGCCAAGCTGATGTTAAAGCCTTTTGGAGCTGTTGTTCCGTGCCTGTGGTAGGAGCAGGCCTGGGAACTGCGTTGCTGGCGTTGTAGGAGCTGGGTTGAATGGGTGCAGCGTTAGCACTGGTGCAGCACCCTCAGAGCTGAAGAATAACTCAGCAGAGCGTTCTCTTGCTCAGTAAACCTATGGTAAATAAATGTCCTTTTTCCGCACGGAAGTGAAACTGTTGCGAGCTTTTTAATTACGAAATGTAGCTATTTCAGTCGGGTACTAAAACAGCCTTAATTGAAGGGCAGGATTTTGTGTTTCATGTCTTGATCCAGTGCCGGCGAGCGCAGGCTGAGTGGGGAGCAGTGACACACTCAGTGGTCAGAACGGCTGAACTGGTGTGACTTGAAATGCTAATGCTGCTCTGCACCAGTAGGAAACTGGCAGCCCCTGCTTTTCAGTGACAGAAAGACTTTATTTTTAGCGCTGGCACTTGATCAAGCGCTGGACTCGCTTCAGGCTCTTCTCGGATGGTATGGAGTATCACCCTGCAACTGCTGTCGAAAGAGCGGGCGTTAAAATCACGTTGGAAGCAGGGAGATGGGGACGGTGGAAAGAGAATAAAACGATGCTCTGGGTGGGGTTTTAAAGAGCGGCGGTGGCAGCGGAGCATCGTGGGGCCGGGTCCCGTGCAATGGGAGGAGCAGCAGCGGGAGCGCAGGTAGCGAGGAACGAGGGCTGATCCCGGCGGCTCCGTGCGCAGCGGAGCACTCGTGTTGCTCGGCTGTCGCTGAGCTGGCTGGGTGCAGCTCAGTGCTGAGCGAGGGGCAGGGAGGCCGGCAGTGCTGTGTGCCCGTGCCCTCCCAGGCAGCGGTGGACGCGGAGCCGTTGGAACAGCTCGCTGCCCAGCCCCGTTAGCGTTCACCTTCCCTTTCTTCGCAGCGATGGCTCCTGCTGCCTAAAGAAGGCAGTGCTGGAAGCTGCGGCATGCGAGGGCCGCCCCGCGGGGAGCAGATAATGCACCGGGCAGCAGCAGAGCGACCCGTGTGCTTCCGTGCTCAGGGCAGTGCCATTGCTGCACAGCTAAAACACCAGTCCCCGATAATTGCCAAGAATTTTACAGGCGTTCAGCTAAGCCATCGGTAGTCCAGTGCGGTGGATGCTCGCGTCTGCCTCCTCTGCAATAAGTTGTCCCCGGAGTGTGTGTAAAGGTGTGGAGAGTTCCAAAACGTGGCTCCTGCTCAGAGCAGTTCTCCACTGGGCATTTTGTGCTGCTATTTCATCTTGAAAACACTACGTTTGAGCAGTGATTATGCCTTTGCACGTATCCCTCTTCTCCCTTGTGCTCTCGTGGGTTTTTGTTGTGCTAATCGTTGAAAGAGATTTGTTGTTAGCTTCTTTTGATGACTGGCGTGCATACTGCCGAGTGCTCCTACGTGTTGGGTTTTGTTTTCTTTCTAATGGGAAAATCTGCCATAATCCATCTCTCTTTTCCTGCTCGCATGAGAAGTATGACTCAACTGCTGCTTAAAAAAAAAAAAAAAAAAAAAGCAACGTCGCTAATTGATCGGAGGAGAAAATGAACGATGTCCTCTCATTTTGTCTCTCTCCCTTTTCCCTGTTTTTTAGAACCGAAGCCGCCTCTTTCTGCTGCTTCCAGTCCGGTTGGTTCAGAATGAGCCTTGCACGGGGCTCTGGGAGAAAGACTTGAAAGCCGAGTTCCTGGCCCGGCAGCGCCTGCGCAGGACATGGCAGCGGCTGAGAGAGGCGGGAGGCACAGAGCTGCCTGGTCAGCAGCAGCAGCAGCTGTGGTGTTTCTCAGGCTCGCAGGCCGAGCTGCACGGGGACAGGATGGCGTGGAAGGGGAAATCTTGGTAGTTCTGACAAAAGCCCCCCGAAGCGCAGGGCCGTGCTCGCGAGGCGCGAAGGCAAGGTCGTACCTCTGGGTGCTGGCAGTTGCTAGTGGTGACAGTTGCGAGGCTATTTCGGGAGCGCTTTTCTCTTTGTTTTCGGTGAGCTCCTCTCTCGGTGTTCCCGGATTTAACCCTGATGCTGTTCAGCTGTCATCGCGCTCGCCGTCCTTCGTGGAGCGCTGCCTGTTTGCGCTGGACGTTGACATCATGTATTTACTCTTCCTTTGCGTTCAGGGGACGGCTGACTCCCTCCAGCTCCAGGCTGGCCTTGTTTCGTGTATTACATCAGGAGAATATAACATAAGTCTTGTCATTTAATCTCTTTGGCTGTGAGCTATGCGTTGTGACAGCGTGACATAACAACCTGCTGTTCCCCCATTGCGGTGTGTTAGCGGTTCATGGCCGCTGCCGTCGATGCGTTCCTCTGGTTTGCAGTAGCTCTCCAACCATTTGTAAAGCTGCTCAAGGTGCTCCAGTTGCATTAGTCACGCAGCCATAAGGCTGTGGCGAAGGAAATCATCTTAAGGCTGAGCTTAAGGAGCGATCTGCTCAGTCTCAGTTCTTCGAGGTTCCCCTTGTGACTGGCGCTGGGTGCTTAGGGGAGAGGCTGGGCTCGTTGCGCTGCGTGCTGCGCTGCAGGCCCGGGGAGGCAGGCGGCCCTGGGGCTCTATCTGCTCCATGAAGTCTGATTTACGGTTTGAAAATACGGGTGAAGTAAATCTTGCGCACGGGAAGGTGCGGGAGCATATGGCTGGGGCAGGTGGGGCCGGCAATCTGGATTTAAACCTCGTTAAGCTGTTGTGGGGGGGTCTCAGATGGAGAGCAGAGAACATGCGGCCTTGAGTTCAGCTCTTCTCACTGCCTGCGTTCGCCGCAGGAATGCTCGAGCTCTTCATTTAGTGGAAAAAAGCCTTTTAATGGGTTTCAGTACGATGTGGCTCTGTCTGATATTGTCCAAGATAATCCTGCTGGTAATGTTAGGAAGAAGTCTGAACAAAACCCGCTTTTGTTGTCCCATATCTAATGCGGAATCTTTTATAGCTCGTGGGTGGTGCAGCCTCTGCCATCCGACTGAGCCTGGGCTGAGTTTCCAGCACAGAAACACAATTGAGGAGAAGAAAGCTGGAGGTGTGGGCAGGCAAAGTGTGTAAGCCGGCGAGGTGTCAGTGCTGGAGGGGAATGGCTGCAGGCAGTGGAGGAGCAGAGCGGCTTTCTGAGGGGTCTAGCTATGGGGAAGGCCCTGAAGATGGGTGTAATGATACCGTACATGGAGGTGGGGTTACATGGAAGAATCTCGAGGTGTTTGCTAATACTTTGACTTAAGAATGACAGAAATTGGGATCGGTGACAGAACAGAGGAAGCCCCCCCACGTGAGGGAGGGCTGGGCATGTAAAGAGCTTTGGAGGCGGTAGCAGCTCTTGCTTTCTCAGTTGGAGGAGAAGCTGATTAAAGCATTACTAAGGTGAGTTCACGGGGCGACCTGATGTCACAGCAGCATTTAGTGCAGGCAGAGCTGCTGTGTTCCTGGGAGACTGACGAGGAAAAGACTGGAGCACTAGGGAAGAGCTGCAGCACGGCCTGTGCCGCTGTGCCAGCCCGAGTGCTCGGCGTAACGGCAGCGTGTGTCTGAGCAGCCAGTTTGCATGCTGTATTTACATGGGACAAGTGGCATTACCAAGCACGCCTTCTATGCAGGAGCCATGAGGAGTGTTACCTGAGAAGGTGACACAGCAGGATTATTAGATTTTCACTCTTCTGTGCAGCAGAAGTTACCAAGATAGGATTCTGTCACGGGACTGATGTCTTCATAGTGGAGGCACGCGGCACAGAAGCTGAGGCAGTAGCCCTGTCGTCTTTTCCCTTTCTGCCTCTTACCTCTGCCTCAAGAAAATGCCTGAGTTCTCTCTTAAATCCTGCACAATGGAGGATGGAACGCCAGAGAATTAAACACACCCAAATTAAAACCACAGGAGTTATTACAGGTTTCCTGGCTGACTTTGATTCTAAGCTCTTGTATGCTTACTGCTGCTATTTTATTACATGATCGTATGACACTGGGTGATGGAATATGCTGCTTGTAAACTAAATATTTACTCAGCGGGGCTGCATTTAGAAATGCAGCGCGCTCTCAGCCGGCTCCATCCTCGTTAGGTGCGCTGGCGGGCACGGTGCTGCCAAGCCATGCAGGTAACAGCTGCTGAGGTGCACGCTGTGCTCTGATGAGAACTGTTCTCCTTGAGAACCACGGCTCTGGGCTGGTTCTGGTGTTAACGTGCTGCTGGGGCCACGCGTGGTGCCCTCAGCTGCTTGTCGTGCCCGCCAGGCCCTTCCCCACCTTGGCAGTGCTCCTTCGGGTGCTCTCTGTAGCATCTATGTCCTTCTTACAGCACGGCACCCAGCCCCGCGCTTGGGACTGGAGCTGAGGCTGCGCCAGAGCAGGGCAGGATTTGCTCAGTTTGAGGCATCCCCAAAAAATGAGTAGGGTTGTGCCGCTTCCAGGCGGCGATGTGCGTGAGCTGGGCCGCTGGTGCTGTGACTGCCTGGGCCTCAGCCCACCCGGCTCCTTTTAATCCTGGTGTTGCCATCTCCCCTGCAGGCAGGCCCAGGAGATAGGCAGCCCCAGCCTTGGCAGCGCTCAGAGCTGCTGCGTTGCTGATATCCATCACAAGTCAGGCGAGGCTTGTGTGTTCGGCGTGCTGCGAGGAAGGAGCAGACACTAACAATGTTATAATAATGAGGTTTCATTCAAGATAAAGATCGGATTGTGTCTGGCTGTCGAACAAGCCTTGCCAGGCAAGCAGAGCTTTGCAGAGCTGCTCTGGGACGTTTCCTGGTGGCCCTTTTCGTTACTGTAATGTAAACTTCATACGTTAAAGAAGAATGTGTTGGTGGTGGCAAAAAAAAAAATGTCAGTGAGCGTCCCTGTCCATGGAGGGCTACACCTGTCAGCGAGGAGGGGGAAGCTAGAACGCATCGTCGGCAAATTTTAGAAACTGAGCACTTCCTCCCTATGGAAAAACTGCTCCGTGCTGGTCCTCTGCCAGGGGCAGCAGGGACGTGTGAGCGGGGAGGGCAGCCTGCCCACGGCGCGGGGCTTTGGGCTCCGTGTGCTCTGTCTGAGCGGCTCGGTGGTGATCCTGGGCTCTGGGTGCAGTTTGCACCAAAGGCTGCTTGAGCTGGAATGCGTGAGCGCTGTTCCAGAAGCACCTGGGTCTAACCCAGCGCCAAGGAAGGTACTAGAATGGCAGGAGATCAGCCGGGCCGGGGCCTCTGGCTGCAGGGAGGGACAGTCCTGTGTGCTCCCACCCTTGGAGCCTGTCGTATCTCTTACAGGTAGAGGACGAGAAGGGAAAGTAGAAATTAAAAATGGAAAGAGACAAAACTGCCGTGCTCTGTGGTTAACCCTGCTCTTAGCCTCTCTTAGCGTGCTAGCTGCAGTTCATACACATGTCCCAGGGCTGCTCAGGGTTAGCAGTGCCCAAAATTGAAAGAAATGAGCCTATATATATATTTTTTTTTTTCTGCAAAGCAAATTTCAGCAGCAGAATAGGGGAGGAGAGTTCCTCACATCAAATATCTCCCTGCCGAGAAGGCAGCGCTCCTTCTCTTTCCTCGTTTTTGGGGCTGGGGGGCAGGGGTCTGCTTTGTGGTGCTGCTGTCTGCTGTAAGTTATTCTTACCATGTACCGAGGAACGCCGCATCAAATAAAAGAGGAGGACTTTGCATAGCGATAGATCCTCTCCGGTTACTAAACTTACCACTCTCCTAAATTTAAGGCTCGGGGATTAATAGTACTTAAAGGAGGACACATCGGCCGCTTTACTTCCTCTCTGTCCTCTTCTCCTTCCTTCAGTAACCTCAGGAAACCTGCTTTGCTTAAGCAGAAGGCGAGCAGCCCCTGGCTCTCTATGGGCAGTGTTTGCAGGTAGCTCGGTGGAGCACCCAGCAGATCCATGCTGCAGAGCTGGCAGCCGCAGTCAGGGCTCCCCGTGCTGGGTGTGCAGACGTGTGCCCTGAGAACTTCAGAATGGGGAGAATTCCTCTTCCCTGTGGCTTTGCTTGAGAAACTGTTACTGTATGTGGGTTCCGTGCAAACGTGTGAGTGTTACTTGGTTGATACTTAGCAGTATGCACAGGAATGCATCGCAGCCCCTGGAAGCTGCCCTTCCCTCTGCCCTCACTTTATACACTTCTTCTGAAGTTCTTCAAGTTCAGGAGGCCTTTGGGCGTTCCTCGCTTTCCTCCATCCCACCCGCCGTCCTCTTAGTGTCAGCGCTGTTAGTGTGTCCGGTGGAGCAGCGTTCTCTTGGGGTGTGCGGCTGAGGAGCAGTGCAGGTGAAGCAGGCCGTGCCAGGGCCGTGGGATGCTTGTCCCTGCTGCTGCTCCCTCGGCCTCGGGGCAGCAGGGAACTGCTGGGGTTCCGCAGCCCTGCGCTCACTCCAGTTCTCGTGTGTCGCCCGCTAATGCTAAAATCAATATTTGCCGATCGCATAACGTGATCAGCAGCGTTGCATGATGGGTGCAGAGGGGTGGAGCGGGGCCGGTTCTGCTTCGATGCTAAAGAGCCCATCTCTGCCGTGCTGTGTGCTGATCCATCCTGGTGCTCAGCTTCCTTGGCGGCAGGTCCCGCACACAAAGCGCTGCGGGTCCTTGGAGCGCGGCCCTGCTGCTGCCAGCACGGGGGGGTCACAGCGCGCTGCCATCGCTGTGGCTGCTCAGGGCCGAGTCACATTACTGCGGATTTTGCTGTGGGAACAGGTGGGGGTTTATCCCATTATCCCTTCTGGTCCCAGCGTGCGTTCCGTAGGAACCGTGCAGGAAAGGCACCAGCAGAAGAATGTGGCCGACAGCGAGTGTAAATTAAAGACGTGGGTTTTACTTTTATGTACCTAAACAGATTTCTTTTATAATTTTTCTTTTAGTCCAATACATAGCGGCTTGAAGAGCGTAGTGGGCGGCAGCTGCTCGGGTGGTTTAAATGATAAAGAACGTAAATAGAACGCTCTATCTGTCCGACAAACGTGAAGCTCCCAGGAGGAAGGAGTTGTGGAGGCTGCTCTGCGCTGTGTGCTCAGACTGCGGGCAGCCCTGCCGTGCTGGGCTCCTTCACAAAGGCACCAAGCGCCAGCCTCGCTGCTTTGTGCAGCTACGGAGATGAAGTTCTGTGTCATTCCTTGGTTGGCAGAAAGTGGTTGTCCTCCAAAGAAAGCACTGCCCCGGAGAACTTGGCTTGGCCGTTATCAGAGCGATGCGCTTCTACGTGTTAGCTTTAAATCAAGAGTTATTTGTGATGGTTATGTGCCCACGTTAAGGTCTGAATAACTCATTGGTAAGAGTAATTTGTGTGAGATAGTGCAGGATTGCTTCTTCGGGGGGGGTTGCGTAGAGATGCTCCTTCCCTCCCCTAGCAAGTACTGAAAATGGAGACCAGTGAGCGCTGCTCATTGAGCGGAGCCCTCAGATGCTCTGAAGGTCATGCAGCGTTTGGAAGCACCACGTGGCTGCTGGGGCTGATGGATGCACCCGCACCGAGCTGCGGGAAGGGCCCGAGCACCATGGTGCTGGGAGGACGTGAGACCGAGCGGCTTGCCTTCCTCGTAGCGAGGAGCCAGGTCCCTGCCCGTAGCCGAGCACGCGGTCACAGACTCCTTTTGCCTCCCAGTCATGCTTGGTGCTCCTTAGCTGAGGCACGTGTGCTTGGACACGTGTTAAGTTGCCAGCTCATCCCTAAATAGCAGCCTCCAGTGACCTGCAAGCGCAGCGCGGCGCGTGCTGTAACCAGGAACCTGGGGAAGGAGGAATTCCACCTTACAGAACTGCTGAGACCTGAAAATCCAGCTGGGTTTTCTTCTGGCAACTTCAAAGCTCGCAGGTCTCTGTAAATTCCGGCTCTGCAGTTAATAGAGCAGCTAATAAAGGGTTGTTCTGTTCAATAGCTTGCTGGGTCTGTGGTGCTAACAGAGAAAGTTGTACTTTGTTATAGTCAGGAGAATCAACACAGCTGAATAACAAAGTTGTACTCAATATGTGCCATTTCATGTTCTGATTTTTTTTTTTAGGCAGTCATGTTTATAAAATTCTGCTCTTGCTATAGCTGTATCAGCAGAGGGCTCCATCCAGAGTGCAGGTGCCGTGCTTTACTTGCTCTGCTTGAAATTGTGCTGCTTCTGCCCATCCCCACCACCAGTGGGAACTCCCTTCATTGCCTGTCCTGATGTCTGGGGGAGCAGTGTTATCTAAACAGACACACAGCTTGCTTTGCCCCGAGGGATTTGATGCCGTACCTGAAACCAATGCAGATCTAGCACTCCATGGTGCATTGCCACGCGCCAGGGAGAGAAATGTTGGGTAGAGGAGGGAGATGTGCATTGGTGAGAAGTGCAAAGCCTGAGTAGATGTAGAGGCTGTCCAGCACAGACTCACTGAGTTACAGTTTGGTTTTGAAAGCTCTGAAATGAATTTAGTTCACGCCTCCGTGCTGCCTTACATTTCCAAGTGTGAGAACGTCAGCTCAGGAGCTGCCTGCTGCCAATCAGCTGCCAATGGAAGCTGTTCACGTGATTTAACATCATTGCCTTTTTTTTTTTTCCTTCAATTCTTCCCTTCCTCCCCTTTCTCCCTCAGGCCTGTATAGACGAGAACCTGGACATGGTGAAGTTCCTCGTAGAAAACGGAGCCAACGTGAACCAGCAAGATAACGAGGGCTGGACCCCCCTGCACGCGGTGGCATCATGTGGCTATCTGAACATAGCAGAGTGAGTGAGTTTCAGGCTATTATGGGTATTGGTAACACTTTGCACATCCTCGTCTTTGGAGTGGGTGCAGAGATGCTCTGAAGCTCATGCAGCGTTTAGAAGCAGCATCAAAAAAAGAAGATGCTTTCCTTCTTTTACTGAGTCCAAAATTTGTTACTGCTGGGGTGGAGCCTATAACTGGTTGTTACTCTGATCCCATTAGAATGAGTTAGGATTCATTGGGTACTTCACTATAACACTGAGCAGAAGAGAAGCACGAGGGCTGGTGGGCACTGATGAGCACAGAGGTGTCAGCGAGGAACTCCTGCAAAACTGGAGCTGTTACCTCAGAGGGGTTTGGGGTTTTCTTTCTCTGAAAATAATTCTGTCATATACAAATACAAGATGTATGTTAGTGTGATCGCATGTACGTAGCTACGCTAGTGTGAAACACAAATGTTAAGTACATTGCATAGTATAAAGCCATTAGAAGGTGAACTGCACCAATGCTTACCCTGCTTGTGAGGCTTAGGGTACTGGTACTTCTTGTGCACCAAGTTGTTCTGAGAGTTGCCCAGATATGGGACCTGTGGTGCTGGAATAACTGGAGCCAAGGAACTGGCAAACGTAAGGGGTAGAAGGAGGCATTAATTGGTTTTGAATGAAACAAATGAAAAAACTGAGGATCGCTTGGATTAAAGGCATCACCTCTCAGATGAGTGCAAGAACTGGGGACACTGAAGTAGCTACAGGGAAGCAAAAGTGATTTGCAAGAGCTACTGACCAGGAGCCTTGCACTTAACAGTGAACTTTTCTAGAGCAGAATGTGAACCACTTATTTGGTAAAGGAACCGGAATGAGAAGGTCGTATACTTTGTTCTGCCGCTTGGTTTGCTGTGTAAGTGGCTCTGAAGCCTGCACATGAGGTCTAACGTGTCGGCATGGCTCTCGTTCACACAGGTATTTAATTAGTCATGGAGCCAATGTGGCTGCTGTGAACAGTGAGGGGGAAGTCCCGTCCGACATCGCGGAGGAGGCGGCCATGAAGGACCTGCTGCTGGAACAAGTGAAGAAGCAAGGCAAGTCAGCGGTGGGATTGAGTACGTGAGGGTTAGACAGAGAAGGGTTTCTCTAAAGAAGTTCTGTAGGCTTTCTGCTTCTCTATGGATAAGGAGATCTGATCTGAAATCCGTCCTATGCGGTAGCAGAGGCATTTCCACTTAGAACATTAGAACAAATGCAGAACACTTGTGTTGTGCATTCTCTGTCCCTTTTGGTAGGATTCTTTGAAGCAAGACGCCGCAGCTTCAAAGCGGCATCCTGAAAGCTGATTCTTTAGATCCATTCATTTGAAAAGTGAGATTTAATTCTGACCTCTGGTACCAGGGAGAGGCGTCACTTCACTAAGACTTGGTAATGCAGAAGTGAGATTCACTGCCCTGCCCAGAGCAGGGGCCAGGAGTGCTATGTGTGGCCTGGGGTGACCTGCTTTATCCTGATCCTTCCCAAGACTTCTGCAGCCCATCTGCTCTGCTGTTTCCCCTTTGCTGGTCAGGTGTGTCCATGTGAGTTGTCCGTCAGTGGTAGAAGTGGCTTGGACAGTGTCTTAGTGAGGGGACGTTTCACCAGTGTAAAGTTTTCTCTATACTCATGAAATTCGTCTGCAGGTGCTTAGGTGTCTGTACGTGTGTATGAGAAGTTTAAGTCCTACCTGTGACGTTCATCAGGAATGTTCTTGAAGGATGCAGCCTGTCTCTCTTTAAAGTGCATAATGAGATCTGTGCGCTGTAAGAGCATATTTGAAAACCTGGGAGGGATTGAGGCAGTAATTCCGCCTCTTGCAGATATTTTACCTGACACTTCTTAGGATTCTGTTTGGCTTTTTCATTGCCTCACCACATTAGCAGCATCCTGCTAAGATGCCCTAGAACAACCATCTGTCTCTGCTGAAGGGCTTCCTGTTGACACAGTTTAAAAGGTTCATAATTACTGGAATAAACGTGTTACAAACTTTAGATAAGCGTCCCTGCAGCTTTGTCTTCAACCGTAGCAGAAACAGATGCCTAAGGCAAGAACAAGAACAGGACAAGTGCGCACGATTTCCCTCCCAAGTATCTTCCCAGCCTGCAGCCACTGTGCCTCAAGGCATTCCTGAGCCAGGTGGACTTCTGCGTCCCTGTGAATCCGCCGTGGATTTCTGTTCTGTGGACTTGTGCAGTCTCTCTTGAACTCTGAGCATGTGTAGCCTTCCATTTAATGTCTCCAGATGTGCTGCTCCTCTTGTGCAAATTTATAATTCTTGTTTTGAAGCCGTTTGCAATTTCAGTCTTTGCAACATCATGCAATATTTCTCGGTTCACAGTCTGAATTGAGAAGTGTTTTCTTTTGTTCTATTTTAAGCCTAATGCCATGCAGTTCCTTGGTAATCATGTTGTTGTAGTGAAAGGACTAATCTGTAGGGCCTGATGCTTTTCAATATTGTTCTTGGTTGTTTTAATTTGGCCTTTTATTTCCACCTCCTATCGTCCAAATGATTTAGAAGTGCTTTCCCAGAATCTAGTGGCTTGCTGCTTGGAGGAGCTGATCAGATCTGCCTTCCAGAATGCATGCCATGCATGGCCCTGGTGCACTCCCTACATGCAGCTTACTCACTTGCTGAATTTCAAATGAGCACGCAGCTGGGGTTATGCTGCTCTTACAGAGGATGTCTTAGGATTGTTTCTGCACATCTTGCACAATTTATTTATTTTTAATTGCTGTTCATGAATTGGTTCTTTTACTCTGGAATACAGCGTGTTTGTAATAGAACCCATGACTGGCTCAGTGAAGCTAGTCGTTGACCAGGAGAGTTTGCAACCAGTGCCTCTACTTTCAGATCTGAATATTTAATCTTGTTTTAAGTCAGATCAGGCAACTTTGAAGTTTCTGTCAGTGATGCAGGAGCTCTCCCAGCTTTTGCTGATGTTTTTGGAAGATGTCAGAGGCTAATGATCTTATAGCAAATGAAAAATAGGGTAAGTTTACAGAGTGCATGGGAGCTTTCACCTGATAATCTCTTCTGTGCTTTGCTGTCTTAGGTGTGGACCTAGACCTGGCAAGAAAAGAAGAGGAGCAGCAGATGCTGCAGGATGCCCGGCAGTGGCTGAACAGCGGGAGAATCGAAGATGTAAAGCAGCCTCAGACGGGTGCCACCGCGCTTCACGTTGCTTCAGCAAAGGGCTACTCTGAAGTCATGAGGTAGGAGCTCCTTCCCGTGGCTGATGTGTTGGATTGAGCGTGGTTTTCTGAGGAACAACCGGACAGTTTACACAACCAGAACATCAGTCTAGTAGAAGAATGCAGTGTCCACCTCTGCCTCAGTGTCCCCACCACTTAATGCTACTGCTCTTGTAGCCATCAGCAGTGACAGAGATCCCACCATGTCACAGTTCTGCCTCTCGTGCTCCAGCACGAATAAGCTCATAATGAACGTAAGCTTGCCCAGGGTAGTGCTTCCTGGCAATGAAGCATCAATATTTTTACAGGTAGAGTCGAGTCAGGATGTCCCAGCAGTAAAGCTTCCTTCTCCATTAATAACCTATGGGTGGAGCTGCTCATACCCAGGTTGAAATGCTTTCTGGAAACATTCATCCACCTTGATTCCTTATTTCATAGTTTTAAGTGATGTGACTTGATACGTAAGAGCTGCTTCTTATCAAGCTCAAGTAATTTTGCTAATCTCCGTGTTTCCTCTTAGTATTCATTCGTTAGAACTTATAATTGAGTTATAAGCTGGCTGTGTCTCTGCTGTGCCCAAGAATGCTAATTCAACACAGATCATACGGAATAGAAATCTAATATCCCTTTGAACAACACGGGGCGTTGGTCCCACGGGTTTTGTCTGCAGTCAATGGAAGCTGTGTTCGCCACTTGCCAGGTGTCCACTTCTGATCAGCCACTCCTTGGCATTAAATGCCCTAGTGATAAACAGATCTCACAGAAGGCTGACATTGTTTCACTCTTGTGCATTTTATGGCCGCCCTGTAAGTTCAAATACAAAGCTTCAGTGACTTAAACCAAAGGGGCCGAAAGGCAGCAGCTGGCTAACTCAGATGAGACATGGAATTTGTCTGTGACCTTGAGTGTCTTAATAACTATGTTCCTCCCTTTTGCCAGCTGGAGAATCAACATAAAGTCAGCACCTGATTTAAAATTGCTTTTTGAGGGAAGCACACTGCTGCTGTCACAGCTCCGTGTTTTATTTAGCACAATAACGTGTCAGTGCAAAGCTGCAGGAGTTTGAAAACCGCTCGTACTGTTCTGGGGTCGTGCTAGATTTCCCCTGAGCTGAAGGAACGTGGCTCTGGGTGGTGGAAATGCCACCATGGAAACGCTCGGTGTCAGTTTTACTGGACCTGCAGAATTCCCCTGGGATGTCCTTCAGTAGTTAAGCAGCTGGCCAGCAGTCAGTTTGGATATACGAGCTGCTCGGTACTTCCACCTGATCACTTGCGTGCTGTTGTGCGTGTGCCTCTGAAGCTTCAGACAATTGTCTCTCTCCTGTTTGTTTTGGTTTTAAATATTCAAGCCCCAGATGCATTGCAGCACGGTGCTTTGGGCGATGGAGGGGGCGGTGGCTGGAAGGTGCACGGCGATAAATGGGATGAGAGGATGTTCCCAGGCAGTTCACTTGGATAAGATGTGATTGAACCGTGCAAGGTCCGGGCTGCACCGACACAGATTTGGAGTTGTCCATTATTTAATCTGCAAATTTAACAGCTAATGATCACAGTCAGCAATATCTCTGCCTCTTGCCTGGCAGTCCTGCCAGCGCTGTGTCCTTACAGGCTGTTCCTACAGTGTGTGGCCTTGTTCTCCAGTAGAACCAACACCAAACTTGAGTTACCAAATGCCTTCCCCGCGCCAGTTGCTGTGCTCTACTCACTTGTTACAGAGATTGTGTTCTGGAGCGAATACAGAAGTCCTTGAGTGGGCAGGAATCAATGTTGCTTCTTTTCTCAGGCTCTTGATCCAGGCCGGGTTTAATTTGAACGTCCAGGACAACGATGGCTGGACTCCGCTCCACGCTGCTGCGCACTGGGGGGTGAAGGAAGCCTGCTCCATCTTGGCTGAGGCGCTGTGCGACATGGACGTCAGGAACAAGCTGGTCAGTGAGCACAGCTGCTGGCACCACGTGCAGTGTGTTTCATAGCGAGATGCATATCGGTTTCATTGCCGTAATTGCTTATCGGTTTGACCCAGCAGCGTGGCAGGTTACGTGGTGAGCGGTTCTGTATGTGTGCTAGAGCATTTAAAAGCAACAGGGAATAAGGACTCTTGGCAGGAGGCAGGAAGAGGAGATTTCAGGTATTAGCGGAAAACATCCGTGATGAAACTGAAGGACCAAGGGTGTGAGGGGATAGGGGCTAATCTGTGTTTTCCTGTTTCAGTGTAACCCTACCATGTTAGACAACAAGAGAAAAACAGTCTTGGAGTGCGAAATAACATGCTAATGTTAAGCTATAAAGCACTGCAAACTCATGAGCCCTTGAGAAACTGGCAGCTTGAAAACTTTCCTATTCTTGTGTCTTGATCATAAAAAAAGGAAATAAAATTCACAATGCTTGTGAGAAACGAGTGAGGAAAAATAGGGCATTTGTGAGGGGGAAGGAGAGCACCCCCCCTCCCATGCTAAGAGCTGGAAGTTTGCTTGGAGAGCCCATGGCTGTTGAGGAGCTGAGGTCTTCTTGTCCACAGCTGCTCTTTGTGTTCCCCTCCCTGCTGTGCTGTGACGTCCCAGCAGTGCAGTACCACTTCTCACTGGAGCAGATTCATTTGTACCATGGCTGCTCCTGGAGTAGGAAATGGGGTTGTGTTTACCTGGAAACAGCATCGGGGGTTGAAAGCAGACGAGAATTTGGTAAGAGATTTATAGCACTGTGTGGTCTGAGTGCATCTGTCTGTACTGGAAACCGATGTGAAAGAAATCTCTGTAGGAGGAGGCACCACTTTAGCATGGTGAGCTCTGTGGCATTCAAAATATGGGGAATTGTTTTTGTTTTTAATGCCATCAGAAGCTTTTCCAAAGCGGTCAGAAGGCGTGTGGGTTTTCTATTTTGATAGCCATGAAAAGAAACAGACACAATTGTGTTTGCTGCAGTCGGTTGCCAGATATTTCCTGTCAAAGACTATTACCTTGCTAAGTCAGATGGCCAGTACGGTCTGTATTTATTTGATCATTAGCCATCAAGTTTCAATACGGTGTAAATGGAACTCGATTTCTTGTTTAATGCCCCAGAGCAATTTTTTGGGTTTCTCTTATTTGTGAATGTCCTCGGATGTGGAAATAGCCCCCCAGTTTTTTGGCCTGCTGTCAATGGGCAGCCCTTCAGGAGGTTCAAATATGCAGTAATAGTAGAGTAGAATAGTAGATTCTGCTATAGAAAATAGAAGAACTAGTTGTTCACAATCCTTCTCAGTCCAAGGGTGTGCTTTTCACAACCCAGATACTCGGATGTTTTAGTCCTGTCTTAAATTTGGGCCGTGGCAATCAGGGAGCTGTGCTTCCCTGAGGAAAGCTGCTCTGATGAGGGATTGTGTCACGAACCCATCGCTGTCACCTGGCGTTCCCTGCTGTAGGGTGTAACAGAGCATTGCTCAGCACCTGGGCAGGGTGGCTGTGGTGTACATTCAGTTTTGTTCTTCACTGACAAATAGTGTTTCTTTGAGCATTAATGGCATGCCACATTGAATAGCCTCTTGTGCTCTTTTTGCACCAGGGCCAGACGCCATTCGACGTGGCCGATGAGGGGCTGGTTGAGCATTTAGAAATGCTGCAGAAGAAGCAGACAGTGGTGAGTTTTTGGCAGATCGTTTTCCACCTGTCCAGTTACCTTCACCTGTGCACGGGTGTTCTTCAAGCACATGGCGTCCACAGAAGCACGAAGCAGAGGTCCAGCTATTTCTTATGTCATTCACTCAAGGATCACTAAATACACCAATAATTTCAGTAGGTAGAAATCTAGAAAACTGGATGACTTGACTGTACCAAGGAGGTCTGCTGATGTGCACAATTCCATAAGCTGCTACGGAGTATGTAGTTCAGCTTTGGAATTGCTCCTTTTGTTGCTTTTGTTTGCTGGCAAACTCTGTAATGTCAAACTGCTCCGTACTTAATGAGCAATTACCCGAGTCCACGTCGTGTTTGTATCTAGGGAATTACACTGTCACTGTTGGGAAAGGTTTGTGATTTCAAAGCCGTGTTAAACTGCTGCCTCAAAATGCAGTGCAGATATTGGATGGATTTATGAGCAGAAAGTTATCATTTAAGGAAAAAAAGGCAAAAATATACATTGATCAAAGTAAAAGCCAGTCATCAGGCCAAAAAGCAGGTTTGGGAGTACATTTTTTCCTATTTCTTCTGTCTATGCAATTATATCATTTGGGTGCTTCCAAAAAAAAAAAACCACCACCTTTTCAAATTGAAAATAATAATAAAAATCAGAAAATATCACTGAAAACGTTGGATTCAGAAACAGACATAATGAGAACGCTGCTGGTAAAACTTGGTGGAGTATTTTGAGGAACTGACAATGTGGGCGGCAGAACTCGAGCTCTGATCATAGCACAGCTGCTGTCACCCTTAAATAGCATCCTTAACATTCACAGAAAGTTTTAAAAAATTAATCAGCTTCTCCCTAAATGAGGTGTTGATAAATACTCCCAGAGCTGTTCTGTGGATTCCCTGCTCTCTAGATATGCCAGGGTAGTGCAGGTAGATGTATTCTTCAGGAGAGAAGCGAGGAAACAGCCACGAGACTCTTTTGGATGAGTGCTTACCCATTTTTAGGCTTGCTTTGCAGGAGATAGCAACCCCCTGCTTCTCTAAATTGGTAGCACTAGATAAAGGCCATCTCCATTTATGAAATGAACGTAGCAAGCTTTAGCAGGACTGGAAAGGAGGGAAGAATCCTTCTCCTACGTTCTGAATTTCCAGAGTTCTTCCTTCTTGTTCTGGTGTCAGCTCCTTCTATGAAAAAAAGGAGAGAATAACCAGGCTAGACATGATACAAAGGAGACAGGCTTCAAGGCGAGCCTCCAATTGCTATCTTCATTCATATGTTATTTATTTTAACCTCAGCTGTCCCTGTGCTTTTAGATTTCGGTTTTGGTTACGATTGTGTCCATCAGCGGTGACACATTTCTACCTGGGGAAATCCTTCAGTTGCTGCAGTGAGGGCAGGTCCTCAGTCCTGGCCAGTGCTTCCTTTTGGCATTGAGGGATTTAAGAAGGGACCACCCTCGTGGGAGATCCTTCCCCCTGCACTGGGCACGCTTGAATGCTTTCCCCTGCCAACGAGTGCATAATGGGAACACAGGCAGCAGATTTTACACGGAATCCAACGTGATTTCATGGGTGTCCAACCACATGTGGACAGACCTCCAGTGCTGTGTCTGCGTGGGCAGGTGCAGGGCAGGGCCGTGAAAGTCACAGTTTGACTCTGGGTCTCAGCAGGGACTGCTGCAGAGTCCAGTTGGGCCTC
The DNA here is from genome assembly GCF_002078875.1 of Numida meleagris. Classification (NCBI taxonomy): domain Eukaryota; kingdom Metazoa; phylum Chordata; class Aves; order Galliformes; family Numididae; genus Numida; species Numida meleagris. Next base: position 786,969 of record NC_034433.1, on the reverse strand, counting down.
GTTGCCCTGCAGCTGCAGGCTGAGGACGTGCTCTGTGTCTGCAGCTACGTGCTTACGGAGCTCTAGACCAAGGCACCCAGAGCTCCTGCGGATACGCATCTATTGAAGGAGCTTGCTAGACAAATTCACAGTATTTTTCATCTAACGAGGCTGAGGTGTCCATGTGCTGAGGTGCCTTGCTAAGATGTCTTTCTTTGTTCTTTCTGCAATCTGCCTGGACTTTTGGACAGCTGCGGAGTGAGAAGGAGACGAGGAATAAGCTGATTGAAGCTGACATGAATGGCAAACCTCAAAGCGGAGTCTTCCTGAAGTATGTTTCTTTCCTCTTCTTTGAAAAAAAGGCTGCACAGTGCAATAGGAGAGCAGCACCTGTAAACAGTCACCTGCTTCAGCTGGTTTAAAAGGTCTACTGCTGTTTGTGGCTATTCCTTGATTCAGGCTCTTTTAAATGTAATATTAGATGCTTCTTACCATACCCATTGAATGGCAGAGCAAGGAGCTGTTGGACCCCCAGCTTCTCTTCCTGATTATCTCTTCGACCTTTGGGCTGAGAATTTCTGCTTCGCAGCTGCAGAGCCATGCAGCCTTGATGGTGGATTGCCTTTTCCTAGGAAAAGAGAGGAGACTGCATTTCTTCGCTCTGAGAAATGCCTGCAAAGTTAGGAAATGAAAGACTGGCATTGGAATCCATGGAAAATGAGCAGTGCTGGAAGGCCTGGGATGCGGGGTGTATAGACTGATGTAGTCAGCTTGCATCTTCTGTGTGTAGCAGATCATGTCTGTGTGTTCCTGAGAAGTAGAACTCAAAAGTAACTCACTTGATAATCCTTAAAATTCCTGTTTCTTACAGCAAAGAGAAAATTCTCTATGAGGAAGATAGGCTGAAGTCCATGGAGACGGAGGAAGAGAACAAGGACTCAAGCAGTTCTAGCTCTGAAGAAGAGGAAGAAGCTGAAGAAGATGAAGTTTCAGAATCGGATGCTGAAAAGGAGTCGGGTAAGATATAGTTCAGTTTGAGGTTTAATAGTTAGCCAGGCAGTAATAGGAATTGAATTTGAGAACTGCATTTTTTTTTTTTACTTAGTTGTTAAAGACATCCTGAAATCTTACTTCATGTGTATATGCATGGAAGAATACAGCTAGTGTACTAAAAAAAAGCTGACTTTCAGATCAGCATCACTTTTCAGAAAAAACACCATGCATAGTATTTTAGTTTCTACTCCCATCTGACTTGGACTTAAGGTAGCACACTGGACATTCTCAAACAGCAGGATTTTTTTCCTCATCGTTCCCGGGGTGAGTGCTTCAGGTGCTGCAAGATGGTAGGAGACAGCTGAACATGCAGGAAGGCAGTAGCCCTGTTGTATGTGGATCAGCGAGCTGGAAAGAAAGGCTGAAGGTGTTCTGTGTCATTACAGAGATGAGGAAAGCTTTTCTTATGGTGACGTATAATAATTGCAGAACAGAGTGGAAAGTAAGAATTAAGTACCCCAGGTGACATCAGCCTTTACATTACAGCGTGTTGCTGGTATCTTATCCCTTTGTTTGGATCTCATTTTTGTTTTCCATGATCTCTAAGGCTTCCTTAATTAGTTTAAATAGTATATATGTGCAGCACAAATAGTTGAAATAAAAATAGTTACTTTCACAACAATAAACATTGTGTTCCATATTTCCACAGAGAGATGGATTCTTAAATACAATGTGATCAGAGGTTAAACTACTTTTAACACCATCTTACTTGGCCTGTGTCTTACTTGGCCTATCCTTCTTCTGCAGTTGATTCCTTTCAGTCACGTTGCTCACAGTTCTTTCCAGCCTCTCGTTATGACTTAGCTTTGTGCCCTTGTAATTAGGCTTTACTGTAAGGGCTGAGCTCTGAACCCCACTTCCAGAGCAGGCTAGCACTCAGCACCTAGCCCAGCACGTGCTGGCTGCCAGGGCAGCTCTGTTCTCCCCTTCCCGTGGCATCAGGGACTCTCCCGTGTTTTACAGGCTGCTACAAGCTGACATAGGCGAGGAGAAATGAGCACAAAGTAGGGAGGACATTTCTCAGACATGTTGTATGTGGCTGTGTTTGGTAAGCAGTCTGTCTTAGAGGCAGACTTTCTTTCTGAGAATGTTTTCTTGCCTGGGAATGAAGTTCAAAAAGTTTACTTGGCAAATACATCCATCTGGTGACTGTGGAAGTTACTATTTCGTAAGTAAAAAGCCTCCTTGAAGTAAAGCTTGTTTAGCCTTGGCATCATCTTTGAGATCTAAGGCCTGCCTGGGTCACAGCAACCCTGAACTTGAGTGCTTGTAAAGAAGGGCCTTGGAGAATGTGATGCTGAAACATTTGGTTTCTTTTTAAAATTATAGAAAGGAAGGAGGAGTCCTTTGCCAACCACTCCAGCCATGACACCAGGCCCAGCATCACTGAGCAAATACCACCACCAGAGTCCAACTCCTTCACTGCATCTGCCAGAAGAGTAAGTGAATTTGGAATCGGTGGGGACTGGAACAGTGCTTGAAAGCAGCAGGGTTAGCTGGGAAGGAGGCACTCTGAAGCTGACTCTCGGGCAATTTGGGAAAGCACAGTGATATGCAGTTTTGGTAAAGATGCTGCATTAACAGCAATAGAAGACTAGCACAGAGGAGGATATTTGTATGATACAATGCCTCTTCTAGACTCTTACCTTCTGAAACCAAACTGTGGTGTGGGCAAGGAAACCTTACTTGCCACAAGTGCTGTGTGTTGCTGTCAGTTCTGAGATAGCTGCTGCTCTTACCAGCAGATCTTTCACCAAAGGGTTGTGCTGAGGTGTCAGCACTGAATTTGGCATCCTAGTCTGATGTGTGTCACTTGGCAAACTCCGTTTATTCAGTGACGCAGTGTTACAGCCCAGTAAGCAGAGAGCATGGAGTTTGCCTCTGACGAGTTAGCCAGGCTATGAAAGCTTTGCAAAGGTGCAGCAGAGTTACTGAAATCTTATCTGAATTCTCCAGCTCATGTGTCACTCAGCTAGATGGCACCGGGGGGCTCTGTGTTTTGCCTAGGATGTGTATCTCATGCTTCTGGTTTGCACCAGAGTATGGAGGACAGCAGGTACTGTTGCAAAGATGAAGCACTAGTTATGTGCCAGAGGGAAAGTGTTTCTTGCTACGTCATTTTTTTTAAAAAAAAAACTCTTTGCCTCTTACCAAATCTGACCTCTTGTCCAAATCAAACTACTGCTCCTCTGTGCATCGTCCAACTCAAGCTTACTTAGCAAGGGAAGTATTAAAGGTAGAAGGGTGCTGGGGAATGCAGTTAGCCTCTTCCATGCTGCAGAGTACTGCAGCTCATTTGAGCTGTTTCAGTGCATAATGAGGCTGGTCGGGTACAGCAGTGGGGCCTGTGCACAAAGCTGTTACTGGCATCGATCCCTGAGGACTGACTCCTTGACTTTCTCTTACACATTGAGTTTGAGTGTTCTCTGAGCAAAGCATCAAAACTGCCTAAAAGCAGTGGAGCTGCGGAGCTCAGTAGACTGGAAGAATAGGAACTAGTGGAGTAGAGGAGATGAACTCTGTGCATCTGCATTAAAATAGCAGCAGCTAAGAAAGAGCACGTCTGGAATACTGCAGTGACAACGTTAATCTTAGCAACAAAGCGAGGCCCACAGAAACGTTTCTCAGGACTTCAGTCCTGCCTTGCCGCGCTCTCACCCCTCCTGTTCCTTTTGCCCCCTGCAGTTCAGCTGGCTCAACAAGTCTGAGGAGCAGAAGGACGAGTCGCCTTCGTCGTGGCGGCTGGGCCTGCGGAAGACGGGCAGCCACAACACGCTGAGTGAGGCCGCTGCTGCTCGTGAGGCGCAGAGAGAGAAGTCTGCTTCCATCTATCGCTCTTCGTCGAGTCCTCGCATATCTGCGTTACTGGACAGCAAAGAAAAGGTTCGGCTTGTCTTTCACAAGGGTTTTGTAGTGTGTCCCGGTGGAGATGCTTACCTTGCGGTTTTAAGACGGTTTCCCTTGAATTCTCACTTCTTGCTGAGCTTGTATCCGTAGCAGATTTAGGTGTCTCTGGTTCTTTTTATTGGATGCGCACACATGCGCTTTTTTCTAATGCTTGCAGTCCTTGCAGAGCTGGCGTGCAGTGCCCCTTTCACCTGCTCCCTGCTCGGTTTGAAGCGGGCTGCCCAGCTGGCACGGGCCGTTCTTCACCAGAAAATGTCAAATCTGGACAGTAGCACGAATCTGCAGCGGAAATTCTCCTTCAGCATCATCTAAATAGATTCCCTCTCCATCCACCAGCTGTATTTGTGAATCCCATTCCATGTATTCACGAGCTGTAACTGTGCTGCCCATTTTTAAGTGGTTCTAATTAGAAGCTGCCTTTATTCACTAACGTGCTGTTCGGGAAATCATGTTTGAAGCAGATATTTTTATGCTGTCACATTTCTTGCCCAAGAAAATGCCTCGAACAAGTTGTCCTTAGACAGGGAAATACTTTTGTGACGGAATAAATCTGATTGTGAATTCATTTGTCACTGAACGTGCTGTGGGTATATCAGATTTACAGCTGAATTACTTCTGTTTCATCAGGATAAAGAGAACAAGAGCTATCTCGCCACGATAGCCCCCAGAAGACTAAGCAGTGCGAGTGACATAGAGGAAAAAGAAAACAGGTGAGACTGAATGTAAGGCTCAGCTTCAATCTTGTAGGCAGTTCCTCTAGAATATCTTCTTCCTATGTTAATGGTTCATATTTCTTCTAGCAGTCCTATCTGCACCGGTATTTACAATATTTAAGTTCTAGAACATTGCCTTTCATTGAGATAAGCAGGACAAGTGATTGTTTTCTCCACCTCTGTGTTACTCTGTGTGTATATATGATCTCCATCTGGGAAGCTAGATAAATAGTAAGCTGCTTCTTCATTTATCGTTTTGGATGCAAGTGCCTGACTTCGTAGCACTTACAGATGTACGTCTGTCACTTGCTCAGTAGTTGCCTTCAATTCCTTTTATTCGTACAGCTGTCACTTTTTGATTCACTGAGTTTGTGAACTCTCATGTGCAGGGGCTGCTTTTGGAGCATTGTTTGTAGTTGCCTCTGGGCAGAACCAGAGTATAAATGGGACAGACCCCCAGCGTATCAGGGCACGCTTGTAGAGATGAGCCATTCATTCCAGTTACTCGTGGTGTGGAGGAGAATTTCACCTGGCCTCGCATTCAGCCAGTTCCAGAGCAGTGATGGGCAGGCACACACAGAATGGTTCCTGTGAACTGCAGCTGTGGAAGCGTCCCAGGACGTGACCACCAGGAGAGAGCTCCAGCACAGTGCCAGCTCCTGTGCTGATCCTTTGCTGGAGCCTCCCTGCTGTGCTCTTGCTTAATCTCAGCTAGCGCTGTGGTTCGGACTATAGCAGGCAACTTGTGTTTAAACGACTGATAAGCTTGAGTGGTTTTGGCAGTGGCTTGGATTGAGTGGCATCTCCAGCTGACTGCTGGTAAGTGTCCTTCGCCCCGTGAAGCAGAGAGCGAGGAGGATCGGACTGCATGAGCAGATGGTGCCCAGATGTACTGTGTAGGACGGATTTTTTTCCAATATTCCTTTATTTCAAAACAGCTGATTATCACTTCATAGAACCACAGATGTCTGAAAGGGCATTTGGAAAGACACTGCAATTGAGAAATGGTTATTAATTGTGGGCTGATGAGCGTTGCCTTAAAGGCTCAAGGTCCTGTCCAAAACTAGAGCAGAACAGGGCACGCTGCTGAGGTGTGGTTTATGAGAAGGAGCCCCACTTTCAGGTAAATAGAGAAGTGTGGCTGCTGAGAATGTAATCCATACATTGACAAGTAATTTTAGATATTGCCAGGTTTTCTGTCTACTTTCTGCTCTAAATATAGCAGAGGATTTGTCATACTGAGTGGCTTTTACTTCTATCATTGCATGGATACCTCGGAGAATAAAGAGTTTAATTATCAATATTTTCCATGCATTGTCCCTGTCCCTTTGGGCCACGCTGTTTGATACAAGGTGATGTTGTTTCATATGTTATATTACTTATATGGCCAACCTAAATTTGATTTGCAAGTCTTCTGACTAGACAAGGATGCTGATGCAAAACATCACATCATCTTCTGATTCTTAAATAACGCAGCTGATAACCACAGAGACTGATGCGAAGGCCGGTAGAAGTGTTTCAGAGAATTGCCACCTGTAGGCAGTGATGCACGTAGGTAGGCGTGGGGGAAGGATTTGTGCTGGGGGTCTGCAAAGGGGACAGAAGCAGACTGTGGGAGATTTTCCTGTGCTCTCTCCTGCATTAGGGAATCAGCTGCTAACATAGTGCGGAGCGGCTCCTACACCCGGCAGCCGTGGAGGGAGGAACCGAAGGGAAACGAAGCTCCCCACCCTGGTGCCCCTGCCACCTACGTATCTACCTACTTGAAAAGGTACTGCCTGCTTCTCTGCCTGTGTTGTCGGTGGTCACTCCTACTCTTAGCATGCCTCCCTCTGCTCGCTGCGCCAAGCCCTGAGACCTTCTTCTGCTGAGAGCAAACAATACAAAGCAAGGCTTGCCAGCGCCTGTCCTGCAGGATCAGCCCTTCAGAGACCATCGCTTCTGCTGACGTGTGGTTGAGCTGAGTTTGAATACTCTTGTTCAGACGATTCAAATGCAAAATGTTTTTTCTCGGTTTTACATTAGTATTACGGTTAGATAATAAAAGGGAAATGGATCATAACAAGAGAATCAAGTAATTGCAGGCTGAAATCGGTATTCAGATAGCTGTTAACAGGGAAGTTGTAGTGCTAGTTTTGGTTTACATTGGTACATGTTCATGGCATTAATGTTATCGGGAAAATGGCAGTGATCTTAGGAGTGGTTTAGGGCACTTCTTAAGGAGCGTGACTGATGTCTCCAACCATTTCCTTGTGGCAGTAAGGGCACAGTTTGCACGGTGCACATGAAATTGTAGGGGCAACTTTGGATTGCTGGTGGACAAGCCCAGCAGAATCAGGAAAGTATCCTGTGTGTAACTTCCATAGCTGCCAATGTCTTCTACCCCTCTGGGAGGCGGAGGCTCAGTTTTCCTGGAGTAGCTGGTAGTGGCCCTCTGTGAATGAGGTGAATGGATGGCCTCCTCTGATGGGCAAATAGTGCATTTCTGAGCTGCTGTCCACGTTGAGATAAGGAAGAGCAGCCCTTTGTGCAAGTACTGCTCCACTGCATCGCCTTTATTTTAGCTGCTGCTGGAAACCAGCAAATCAGCATGTATAAATGTGTCATGCTGCGATGCCATTCGTGCTTAAGGAGAAGAGCAGAAATGTTTCAAGATTTTAGACTGTGTGTCACAAAATCCTAGACCCTGAACTAAATAGCTGTCCCGAAGGTGGAATAGTTGCTGGAGGTTTGGGAAGAGCTGCATTTTTTGTCCTCTAGCACTTACACTGCTAGAGGTGAGTTCTCTTCTGGGACGGTCTGTCCAGTTCCTGAGTGCACAGAGACCCATTTCCACAAAAGGTGAAACAGATCACCACTTCGGGCAGCAGGCTTTTCCTGATCTGCTGATCCGTTCAGTGACTTCACATCTATCCTGGGACATGATGACAGGCCGGCCTCCATAGCGTGGCTCTCTGAAGGCGCTCCAACAAGCGGCAGCTGATTGCATTGGAATACTTTGGCCTCCTGCAGCTGGCATGCCTTGCTGTGCCTGGTCTGAGGCAGCCCGGTCTGTAACGTTGCTGAAGTGGCTGCCTGCTGGAACCTCACAAACGTGGCCTGTTTGTCTCACCCAATCCAGAATCAGATTTAGCATTACATTCACACCGTTGTACTGTATTTCCTTGGTTTAACTGCACAGAGACCAGCGAAGGCTTTGGCTGGCAGTGGTATTTTGCTGATGAAAACATCTTGCCCCAAAGGCAGGGTTCTGGCCTTCTGTAGGAGGGTGCTGGAATATGAGCAATTACAGAGCATAGCTTTGCCAACTAAGGAATTAAGTGTAGGGATACGTGCCCTTTTGTACAGACATCAACAGCTCTGCGTGACTTTCCAAAGAGTAAAACTGGGATCAATTTGCCCTCTGTCGCCTCAAGGTTTTCTGTAGAGGAGCGCAGAGAAATGAAACATAATTGTACTGAGCCCTGATTTCTCCTCCCTTTTACATCACCTCTAAGATGGGAAATGGAACCTGCTGCCTGGGAAGGGTGAGCTCTTTGTCACCAGAGCGTTGTTAGTATTTGGAAAACAATTCTGGAGGATAAAAGCTCATTTTGAAAGAGAGAGAACTGAAGTGAAGGTGACACACCTGCGTGTTGCTGACAGGATGACTGCTGTGCCCTTCACTCCCCTGTTACTTTAGGTTTAACTAATCCCCATAACGACGCCCCGTTTTGTTCTGCAGTGCAGTATGTGACCCCCAAACCAGGGGTAAACAGCACCAACAGATCACCTGAAAGTGTTGCAAATGGCTTTTCTGCTCAGTGGGAACAAAAGAGCTTGCAGTAGTTTTGCAAATGAGCTTCAGCTTCAGCTGAAGCAGATGTTGAACCTCTTTCCCTAATGGTAGGGACTGTCACTCGTTCTTTTTTCTCTCTGGGTGCAGCACTAGGGAGCAAAGCACAGAGCCCTTTTCTGGCAGCCTGCTCTCCCTTTAGTGCATGCTGCCCTTTGAGCAGCCAGCTCCGTGTTCAAGTCTTTGGAGGAAAACTGACATTGCAGATAGAGTTGATCGGCATCCTTCCTTGGACATCAGCTGCAAGAGATGCCTCACACCAAAATGAAATCACTTCTTCAGTTATTTTCTTCATTTTAAGTACTTACAGGTACTCCTCACCGGTTTTGTTGGCATAAAAACCATCACAGCAAGTCAGGCCAGCAGTCCCTGCAGTCCCAGCTCCCATCACCAGCTGGTTTTGGAGGTCAAGTTGCCAAAGCTAGGATGACTTCACAGCAGCCTTCTCCCCTTGCCCTGGCTTTCAGCAATCCTTAATTAGGGAACAGGGATCATACTTAGGCCACTGTTCTTAGCAGTGACCACTGTGACCCTCTTCCTTAAGCAAATCCCGTTTAGCTCTCTGAAACACCCTGTGGCAGCATATTTAAAACCAAAGAAGCCACGTATTTCATGCAAGCCTTTTTTGTTAGCATACGTGGAAGTCTTTTAAGGTTTTAAAGGTTTTTTCTTAAGGATTTTTTTTTTAATTGCCCTTCCTTGAGCTGTTTCCAGAAATCTTTCTTACTGCTGGTTTGAATTGTTGCTTTTCATTCTGCTGGTCACTCCTTGCTGGCTCTGTTACAGTGATCTGTTAGAGACTGAATAGCAGCGTGTCAGTGCCTTTATTGCTATTGCTGGGCTCTTCAGCCTAAATTCATAATCCTCCTTTTTCAGATGAACGTAACTGTTAATAACTAGATTTTCCAGCTAAACTTTTTATTGCAGTTTCCTGGCCCTGTTCGCTTGAAAGGGGAACAATTGGAATAAATGCTTGAGAGTCCTCCTCGAACTGTGTGATGCCCAACCTGCAAGGGGAGGGAGGGGAGGTGTCCTCCTGCAGGGCTGGCAGTGCCTGGGCTCCCTGGTGAGCAGCTCGAGTGATGCCCACGCCAGCTTCCCCTCCGACCTGAGCCGTGTGCGTGTATGCAGGGGCTGGCAGGACGCCATCACCGCGCTCCTCTCCTCCATTCCTCCTTCCCCTCTCAGTTCCCTCACATCTCTGCTCTCCAGGCACCTGGTGCTCCTCCCATCCTGTTGTCTCCCATTTTCAGCCACTACCTTTTCCCTTCTGAAGCACTTGTCAGGTCTTATTCAATAGCCCCCCCCCCCTTCCCGACCAGGTTTCTTGTCTCTTTTGCGTCCGCCCGTTGCACTGCATCCTCTCTGCCTTGGGTTCTCCTAGGAGGGTGCCACGCCAGCCCTGCTCCCCCAGGACTGCCACCAGCTTTGTCCAGGCTCCTCCTCTCGTTCCTTCCCCTGCATGCTCTGCTGCAGTCATCCTCTCAGTACAGCAGGCCCTGATTTCTCCCCCTCATCTCTGCGACATCACGGCTGCTCGCTCTGCACGCCCACGCCGGCCAGGTTTAGCTCCCTGCTCTCACTCTCCTCCAAGGCTTCGCCTTTTCCTCTGGAGCAGAGAGCCCAGAACGGAGGCAGTTCCTTCCAAAACAACTTCCTGCTCCCCTGTGCTCAGGACGGGGGCCAGCTTTCCAGAGGAAGCTTTGTTTGGGGTCCAGCGGAGGTTGCTACCTGGTGACAATAACTTGCTTGTTCCTTTGTGACCTGGATATGGCAAGCAGCCATCAACTGAAGAGCCCAAATGTAATGCTCCTCCCCATGGAGGCCTTCCAGGATGCTCCAGTCTCTCTTTGGCTGTCTAGGGACCAGCTGCTTGTCTGGGCTGGCTGGGCGCCTTGGCATATAAAACTAATTTGCAAATGGAGTGCCTACGTGAATTGGACTGAATCCTTCCTCCAACCTCCTGTCCTTGGCTGTTGTTCTGTCCCTTGCAAGTTTTATTTCAGCCTTAGGCTGCTCTTTCTGACTTGCTGTAGTGCTGACCTCCAGTTCCAGCCCATTTACCCTGGCTTTCCCATAAACCTGCAGTTCTTTGTCCCAGCTTTTCCTTTAGGTCAGCTTTTATTCCTGATGCATTTCGTGTCAACCAGTTTCCTCCACGTGCGCTTGCATGGGAGTCATTAGGATGCAGGAGGTGAGACGAAGCCTTCCCAGCCTTTGATTCATCCTGCAGACAGCCCAGTCTGACCAGTGGCAGCCAGGAATACCAGTTGCTGGGTGTGTCAGGATCCTGGATCATGCATGCATGCTTGTTTTCTCTGTGCCATCAACAAGCAGCCTGGATATGGGGCTGAGGCACATGTGATACAGAGATTTTTGCCATGTTTCCTCGTCTGTTCTTAGAGGTGCACAGCTAATCTCACTTAAGGAGATTTTCTTCTGAAAACGAGGAGGGTGCATCCTCATGTGAAAGCCCTTCAGAGTATGAACACTTGCAGCTTTTCAGTAGAAACAGTTTTAAGAGTTTAGCATTACAGTGGCAAAATACGTATTTCCTTTGCTCATTCTTGACCGTTTAGGGACAATTCTGGTAGCGATTTTTCCAGGTACAGAGTTTGTGCCATGTGTGCCCTAGAGAAAATTGGAGCCTGAGCTGGTTATCACTAAGCCACTGAAAACAGGTTCTTAAACCTGGGAGTCCTGGGCATCACTGGGAGGTGACGCAGCCGGAGCTGCTGCTGCTGTCCCTCGCTCCTTCCCTGCTTCCAGCAGCCTGATCCTTGCTCGTCGTTCCCCCCGTTCCCCATGGCAGGGCCGCTCTGTGTGTGCTGCTTCTCCCATGGTAGGACTTCTCCCTTCCCCGATCTTCGCTCATCCACCTCCACGCCGTTATTCTCTCGCTGGAACTCAGCTGGGCTCATCTGCAAGGCGTGCTGCTGCACCAACCTGCGCGTGGCTGGTCTGCAGCGACTCCAGTGTGCCGTAATCTCCTTGCATACACTTTGCTAAGATGTAATACCCGCTCCCTTTTCAGCTGAGAGCTCAGCTGTGGGGCTGCTCTGTTGAATATTTACTGTGCTCTGAAGGACCTGATTTTGTGATGTTTTACAGTGCTTCATTTGGTAGAAGTAGTGACCTCAGCAGTCCCTACATTTCAGCCAGTCGCAATACATCTCTAGCTACCTCACCCACTGCCATTGGTTCATCTACCTCACTGAGCACCCCGTGGCAACCTGCCTCTGCCTGCCCCACACCTCTCGGTGCGAACACCTCCGCGTCCGCCCGCCAGTACTCCAGGTAACGGCTCCAGCTGAGATAACGCCGCGCCAGGTCAGCGCTTGGGTTGGAAGTTCCCCGTTCTGGAACGGATTACGGATCGGAAATGTGCTTCCATCCGGGCAACGCTGATAAGAGGTTGCAGCGTGGTTCCCATGGACGGTTTGCAGCAGGAAGCAGTTAGCAGCCCCCGTGTGAGCTCAGCTTCCCTTGCAGAGCCGCTGGTTGCCCAGGCCGCTCCCTGGCATTCAGCATAAAGCTCTGGAGTTGGTTCCTTCTGCCTATTCACCAGTTGCACTTGTCACCGTTTTTGCTGCAGGCAGGGATGCGGTCATTAACTCTGAATTCTTCCTGCTTGTTCTTCTACAAGTTTTTAAGAACTGGTTTGAATGTGTGCAGTTCCCTCCGATAACAAAACCCAGGGCAGGGAGCACGAGCTGCGGGTGCTCCCTCGAGGCACTGGTCTCGGTTAGCAGTTGGGTTGACTTGCTTTGCTTTCCATTATGTCTTCTCTATTTCAGAGCCCCTTTCAGGCAACAAACTGATTCTGCCGTAGAGAAAAATACAGAGGGCCTCTCTGCTAGCACCCCCCTAGGTGTAATCACAAACCGTGCTGTACTCGGCTCTGCTAACGGTATTGCCAATGCCGGTGCTGCCTCAACCACAGGAAAGGACTGCTCTGCTGAGGAAGCCAGGGAGCGCAGAAGGTCAGTGAGCAGAGTGCGGTGCGTCTCGTTCCTCCTCACGTGGCGGTGCTGCTGGGGGTGGCAGAGCTGTCCCTTAGGTGCTGCCCCTGCTCCGCCTTCGACCCGGTGACGACTGGGTTCAAAACCTGAAGGTTACATTTAGTGCTGGGGTTTTTCTGCTTTTTCAGTGTGTCTCGGGCTTCTTTGTCAGCAGTCATCTCTGCTGCTTATCTCAGTCCCTGAGACCTCGATGCGTGCAGGTACAGGCAGCACTCGCAGTGGGTTCTGTGATGTGAATCCCCTCCTAAAAAGAGCGTTGCACTGAGGTACGTTCAGACGAAGTGCATCCCTCTGCTTCTCTAAGCTTATGTGTGCCCAGTGGAGACGTCATTGTGCAAGTCCCCTGTATCCCTGCTAGTGGGGGAGAGCAGGCGCTCCTGGAGCCCAGGATACGTGGTGCAGGTGGGACAGGCTGCGCTCCAGCAGCGCCTGCTTCTTTCTGTTGGCCATGAACGAGGACTTAGCACGGAGGTGGAAGTCTGCCCTGTGCAGCCAAGGCTGTTCAGCAGTAGCAGCACTTTGTATTAACCTGAATGTATGATGTTATCTTAAGGCTGAGGAAGTATAAGCCTGGGTCAGTTGGTGGTCTTTTGAAAGGAAATCTACCTTGGGCATTTAAGTACAGAGTATCAAGTGATCCTATTTATTCCTGCAAGCAGGTAAACTTCTGCAAGATCTGTCTTTCTAACTGTATTTCTAATTAACAACCAGTTCATGGAGTGTTTCCAGGAACTAGATTCTTAGGAACAGAAACAGTAACTTCTCCTTGAAATACAGACCCTCCTGAGTGGAGATAGTGCTCTGACGTATTTTAATGGCCTCAAGCCAAAGGATGTAAAAGTCAGTAGTGGGAATTACCAGCTTGTAAAGATGAAGGCGGCGTTGCTCCGAATCGCTGTGGTCAGCACGGGACCCCTGCAGCAGAGGGAAGCCGTGCTTGCTGTGGGCTTCTCCCTGCTTCAGCTGCAGCTGATCCAAGAAAGAAGGCTGCTCTGTGCTTCTGGAAAACGCTCAGACTTGTAAGGATCTCCAGGCTCTTCTCTTTTTTTTTCCAGAGCTAACCCGGGTAGTGCTTGGAAGGCAATGAAGGCTGAACCGTATTCATCAACTCTGTATGCGGGGAAATAATTGGGCAGAGCTGCTGCAGGATATCATTTTTTGTCTGTAAGGACACTTAACATTTACTGCCTGGAGTGCCTCTGCGTGCTCCTGGTCAGTTGACTCGGAGTTATTTGCAATTGAATTGAGATGAGCTGCCAAAAGATACTGCTGGTGTGAAGGGACTGTGCGAGAGCACAGAGCGAGCATTGTGCTCCAGGTTCACGCTCCAGACCTTCTCCTGACAGTATCTCTATTTTGGCAAACCCAGAATAAAGCTGCAGAGGCTTTGGATTCTTCCTGGGAGAAGCGGTCTGCACAAAACCCCCAAAATTCAGGCACTGTCTGCAGCCACGGAACCTGACTGTGACAGTAAATGCCAAAAAGAGCATCTATTAATATTACTGCATTGGCATTTATTGCCCAATCGGTTCCTATAAATAACACAGGAGGTCTGTTTGTCTCCTGCGTTTTCATTAGTGAACCCTCTCTTATGAATTATGCTAATACAGAGGTAAAAGCCAGAAAGTTCCTCCCACCTTCAAGTGCAGCTTGGGAAGCACTGAGCGAAAAACGCGGCAGTGATGCACTGTGCTCAGGGGGGAGGAAACCTCGTGTGTGCGTCTGCTCTAAGAGCAGGATCCGCTGACAAGGAAACAGGAGGGCTCCCCTAAATGGGGAGGGCTGGTTTTGGAAAGGGGCCGAGTTCAGTAAAACAAAATAAAAAAAAGGAAAATGGCAAACAGTTGTCGGGGAAGCACTGCGCGCATTTCAGTTCCCCCCCGGCAGCTGTTGTGGGAGCATTTGGTCTGCTTCAGTGTTTCCAAAGCTCCAGCTTTCTCTTAGCAACAAAAACATCAACAAGCTTATCATCTAATATTAGATCAGAGGGATGTCTTACAACTTGCAGCCTTAAATTATCCGTGCGGAGCCAAAGGTTAAAGCAGAAGAGTGCTAGGGCTGGGGAGGAGGGAGCGGCAGCGCGCTCTGTGCTGTTCTGCATCCTGTGGCAGCCAGCAGCTCGGCCCTGCCCCGCCGTGGCATTTCCCCTGGGCTGTTGTACCTGCGTCTCCTTCCTGGCTCCCTGATGTGCTCAGGTAGCAAAAAATAGTGTGAATCAAACCCCCC
>NC_034433.1:745625-772054 GCF_002078875.1 Numida meleagris | reverse complement strand
CTGAACGCTAAGCAGCCCCGGCTCCCAGGGTGAGTGACTGACATACGGATGCTGTGCACAGAGCATCTCCTGTCCGTCCTGTTCTTCCCAGTGCAAACTGACGCCTTTCTGGTTTCCGTGTGCTGCAAGCAGCTGCTGGGGGCTCAGGGGTCCCGCTGCCTGCGGCCCACTGCTGGCTCATCTCCTTTGTGCGAGAGGACAGCGGCCTCTAGTGCTGGCAGCCCCTGTGCCAGGTTTGGCTGCGCTCTCGTCCTTGCGGTGTCAGGGCCGCGCTGTGTGGGGTGGGAGGCACTCGGTGCCACCGAGCTGGAGCACAGCGTGTGCCCTGAGATGTGGAGGAAGGGCCGGGGGCTCACGGCCTCTCCTGAGCCTTCTGTGCGGCTGTGCTGCTCGCAGGGCATCGCACGGCCCCTAGGATTGACTGTAGAATCAGTAAGGCTGGAAGAGGCCTCTGAGCTCATCGAGTCCAGCCGTCAGCCCAACCTGCATGCCCCTGCCCAGCTGTGTGCAGAGGCCAGCTTTCCCCAGGAGTTCTGTAGGGCAGTCTCCCACCTCTGTTCTCGGTTCTGCGACCGCTGTAAAAGGAAATTCTTGAATTTGAAACCTTGCCCGTTGGGGTCAGAATCAGGAATTTAATTTGTCCTTCCTCTTTTTTTCATTTTTTTTTTTTCCCCCCCATCCACTTTGTTTATACAACTGCGTTTTGCAATTGTGCACGCTCCTCCTGTTCCTCGGGAAGGTTGCAGGGGGTGGTGGTGGCACTCAGCGCCGGGCGAGCGGCTCGAGATGGGAAACGGCCTCTGCTGAGCGCACCCTGGGCAGATGTTGAGAGAGATCAGGCACAGGAGTGAGCTGGGCTCGTTCCCTGAGGAGCTGAGGGCCGTGCTCCGTGCAGCACCTTGCCCTCCGAAGTTTCACCTAGAAATGTTTTTGGGGGAAAGTTCACTGACGCGCCAGGTACATGTGCCTGGCAAATCTCTGTTCCCAAGAGGAATCCATTCTTCATTCTAAGGATCCAGCTGCTAATTATAGTAGCGTATATTAATATATTAATAGCTGAATCCTCCTCCTCCAGCACTATTAGATGAACAATTTCTGGCAAGTCCTTCAATCCTTTTGCCTCGTGATTCCTGTCCTGTCCAAATTCAGAACATGACTCCTCCAGGGTGAGCGGGGATGCCTGATACGTTCACCCTTCTTATTTCACAAAACAAAGCCACAGTGAGATCCTGCTCTCTTAAAGAGTTAAACCCTGGGTCTTGAGTTCGAGAGGTGTTTAAGCATCACCGGAGAGGAGCCGATGGAAGGAGCCGTGAGCGCCGTGCTGCTGCCGCCTCGTTCCCTGGCAGTCGTGTTTGTCTCCATCGTCCTTATCGCTGGGTGCTCGTGGGGCTGGGGATGCGGGAGGGGAAGCTCCCATCCGAGCAATCAGCTGGCACCTGCTGCTGGAAGCCTTTATCTGCCGTGCTTTTGTGGTTAATCTCTTTCAGATAAAGCTGTCCTTTCGTTAAAGGGCTGCTGGTGCGGATGACGTGGGAGGGCAGGAATTCTTCGGGCCGTTGGATTTTCCATGTTGGGAAGCGGCGAGGTTGCTCCTGCTGGATCAGAAATCAGCCTGCACTTTTATTTGGAAAAAGGTCGCGGTGTGGGCTGGGGGTCAGTGCTGAGCCTGCCTTCCTGCAAGAGCGAGCAGGTGTGCGCTGCGTGCTCAGCTGCCCACGGCTGATCCTGCGCTCAGGGGAAGGAAGGGGACATTCTGGCACTTGCTTTGGGCGGAGGAGCCCGGGGTGGAGGTTGGCCTGCTACCTCCAAGCAGGAATATATGCGGGATCCTCCAGGAATGGGCAAGGAAACGAAGCGGGCACTACTTGGGCTAGGCAATGTAACAGCAGCCTGACAGCGTGGAGCGAGCAGAAGGTAACACTGCCTTTCCTCATCCCTTTCTGCATGCAAAGTTTGTGTGCAGTTCCTCCTTCCTTACTAATCCTAACCACTGACGTGTTTCCCAGATGTAGCTGTTGAATCTAACAGGAGCTCTGCTCGTTGGCGAGTTGTGCAGCCAGGGTTCCAGCTGTCTGCATACGGTCACCTGAACTTCAGGGGATGGCTGTTTACTGCCCGGGGTTCTGATACATCACGGTGCCCAAAAGTGGCCATTGAACTGAAGAGCAGACCTGAAATGTTTGTGGGGATGCTGGCTGAGGGTACAGCTGAGAGCTTGCTTAGCACAAAGTCAGCTGTTCCGCCAAGTCCTTTGCTCCACAGCACCGACCCGTGGATGCTAAAGGTGGAGGAGCAGGCGAAGCCGAGCAGTGACCCAGGGACTGCAAAGGAAAAGTTTCTGAGCCAACTTAATAAATCTTCTGTTCCTGAGAACAGCGGAGTCATGAAATTGAACCAGAGCCTCTGGCACACGCTAAGAAATTGCAACCTTAGCTCAGTAGGAAATGGGAATCTGTTATACATTATTAACGTTCGGTGATGTTTTTAGTAATTGAGCCGGGGCTGATTCATGCCTGTGTGTGCGTATCCCTTGAAACTCTGCAGGCATCAGCTCCGTGCCTCCTTCCACGGGGTGGCAGCCGAAGGCTGTGCAGTGCTGCTCGCCAGCCCAGCGCTTTGCAAAGGCTTCTGCAGCTCGGCAGCAGAATCCTCCTCATGGCCATCAAGTTCTGTGCGTTTGGTGGTTGTGAAAGGCAGCTTCCCAGATATTCAGATTTGTGGTGAGTGCGTCTTATTCAAGGATGTCCTGCCTTGTCTCAACATGGAAACTAGCTTTTGGGAAGGCTGTCATAGGGCTGCTCGAGGTTGTTTAAAATGTCGCATTCCGTTTTTTGACTTGCTGCTTACTTCAGAATGAGAGAGCAATACCGAGGGAGGTAAGGCTCCTGCGGCCTTGCCTGTCTGTTCATCAGCTGCAGGAGGTAGAGTGTCATCCCTCTGTTTCGTGCAGCGGGTTTTAAATGGGAAGGTTCGTCCTCTGAGCACTGCAGACACCGGTGTGCGTTGTTCCGTGATGCAGTGATGTGCTGAGCAGGTGCCCAGTGTGCTGAACCCAAACAGTTGCCAGGTATTCCAGCCTGGGAGGCTTTGCACTTGTGAGATTGCAGCTAATTGCATTTGGTAACTGAAGGGAAGTTCAGCAGGGAGAACGTCTTGCTGGCTTGCCTCGTGTTGGCAGCACGCTTTGCTTTTGTCTTGCAGAAAAAAAATTCCCGGATTATTTGTTGCTGTTTCAGGAAAAGGGGAAATGGACCCATTAGATATCTATCTGTAAGGACCTAAATTCAGAGCACCAGCAAGCCTTCTCCAGCCAGGGGCATCAGGTTCAGGTCCATGATTGCTGTGGTGTTGAGGGTCATCCATTGATACCAAGGGGAAGCATTGATCATCTGAAAGCTTCCAGCCTGTGCGCTTTGTCCCCTGGCTCCAGACATGCAGCTCTCCTGGCTCGAGAGGCAGCAGTGCTGCATTTTCCTTTCCATGCAAAGGAATCCCAGGGCACATGGGGCTGGGGGAAGCAGCAGGGCCGAGTTCAAGCACCTCTCACTGCCCTGCATTGTAGTACGCAGCCTGGAGAGGGCTGGCATTGAGCTGGTTGCCAGCAGGAGCAGCGCTGCTCTCTGAGCAGCACACGAGGAGGTGGGCACAGGCAGAATGGCAGTGCTCCCAGAGCATCAGCTGCCACACACGAAGCCTCAAACCGCTGCAAACATCGCATGGAAGCTGAGTTTTGAGGAGGGACCAAGGGGACTTGTTTGGATCAACAGGTGGCAGTGATCACCGGTCCCCTCATCTCTCGGGTCAGCGCCTGAATGCGCTGAGCAAAGCGGAGCTGTCGCAGATAGAGAATTTCATCTCGTGCTTGTTAACCTGCAAATCAGACTGTGAAGAGATGATTGAAGTTCAGGCTTTTGAAATTCCATGAGCTGAAAATTCACAGTCCGGGTTGGAACACAATGACAGCTCTCGGCAGCCAGGACCAGCGTGGGGGAGAAGAGCAAAGGCCTGGAAATGGGAAATCCTCAGAGGAGCCTTTTCAGGCCGGCTGCAGAACGCTTCGAAGAGCGTGATCCTGAAATCTCGTTATCCTTTTGTCCTGCGCTTATTAAATATCTCAGCGCTGTCTGGCTGTCTCCCCTCGCTCCCGGTCCCAGCACTTGCAGTCGGATGTGTCAGCCTTCCCTCCTGCCTGCTGGGTGCTCTTGCTGCTTTACGGTCAGGCAACTTTTTATGGCAACTTCTGTGATCAAAGTTTCCATGTGCTGGGAGCTGCTGCTCAGGACGTGTTAGCACGGGGATAAGCAGCGAAGGGGAGAAGCCTGTTGCTGGATGTGGGTGCAGGAAGGCGTGCTTCCCAGCTGTCCTCGTGTAGCTATCAATGATTGATTTGCTGCTTTAATATCTAACGTAGGGAATTGTATTTTGGAGCTGCTGTCGGCCTTGTTTCCTATGAAACCTGCTCGTGCTGCTCTTCCCTCCCCGCTTTATGGATGGTTCCTTTGCTAATGGCAACTTTCCAGCTTGTAGGATTGCATTGCTGGGATGCTGTACTTTTCCAACCGTTTCCAGTGGAGCTGTATCAGTACTTCAGATTTTCTCCGGGCTTTTCTTCCGGCCTTTGTTCACTATACATCTAGATAGATAGATAGATCTGTGTGGTAAGGATACTTGAAATGCCTGCAGTGTTTTGAATAGTGATCTCATGCTTTTGCAAAAAGCTATTCCAAACATGTTTGTAGGCTGCGTAGCCATCTGTATGCTAACAAATCGCCTGCGGGAAGCACGGCCCGTGCCTGGCTCCCCTTCCCCATGTTACCCAGAGCTGGAGGAGTCCAAGCCTTGTCCTGGCTTCTGAGAGCGCAGGCCCTGCAGCCTCTAGTGCTTGTGTCTGGGGAGTGCAGGTGGGAGTCACTGCTAAACCAGGAGGAGGCTTTGAACTGGGGAATCCGAGGGTCACCATCGCGTTACCTGTGTTTAGCAGAGCTTGGCACTTCTTGTTCTGCATCATCCACCCTTTGCTTGGGAGTGCTGTCCCTCCACGGCGTCTGCTTTTTCCTCCAGCACAGGCTCTGTTGTGCAGATCTGGTGCTGTATCCTTGGTTTGCCAGCCTGCATTCCCAGGCTGTCGCTTGCCCTACTTGGCCTCTCCCTTTCTATTCATGTTTCATTGCTGCTACTTGAGCTGGTGCTGAGCAGTTGGGTTCCATGTTTGTGTCACAGTGCCCCAATTAAAAGATTTAACAGAGAAAATTGGTGTTTTCTTGCAAGGAAACACAGCGCGTAGGGTTGTTTCCTTAAAGATCTGCGCAGACCATATGATGTTTGCTTGAGTGAATAGGGTGCCGGAGATGCTGCACTTCATCAAGCAGCATAGTTCTTGAAAATCAAAAGCTCTGTGGTTGTTTACAGGCCGGTTCTGCTGTCCGTCCCCTGCAGCTTGCTGTGAGCTGCAGTTTTTCTCTGCATTGCTCCTCATCCAGCACTCAGCCCAGCCCTGCCGTGTGGCTGCATCCCAGCTTGCTGTCTCAGTCACTCCTGCAGCTGTGGTGGCTGCTGTTTGCACCTGAGATGTGTGCAGCACAGCCACCTTCTTTCATCACCAGGAAAAAGGTAGAAGGCTGTGGCTGCTTGCTCAGAGAAAGCAGCAATGTCACTGTGCGGTGGCTCTGCTGATTTGCATCGGGAAAGTCGTTTACCCCATACTTTTGAAATGGCCTTGGGTGAGCTCCGAGCAGCGGGGAGTTGTGTAAATGGAAACCAAAAGTCAGCAATCGATAGAGGCTGCGGCCCCAGCTGTGCCGTTCTGCCTCGCAAAACGCGCTCATCTGAATGTTCAGTCGCTGTGACAGGTTGGATGCAAAATCGTTCACGATGCTTTAACATACTCCCATTTTCCTATAAATTCTGGAAGAGCGGAGAGAGAGGTGTGGGAAGAAGCAGGGGCTAGAGACGAGATGTCGTTCCTCTTGCTGTGCTCGCACACGCACCGTGCGCTGCGCTAAGTGCAGTGATCTCGTGTTGCTCACACGTAGCAGGAGCGTTCCTTAGCGAGCCCAGCGTTCCCCTGCACGCTGCTGTGTGCGTTGGGTCCCCCTCCTCCATGCAGAGGGTCTCTCTCATCCCTCCCCAGGTTCCTCACTGCATGCACGTAGCTCCTGTGCTCTCCCTGCTGAATCCTGCAGTCCTCCAAAGCGGGACATCCAAGTTCCACCAATGCAAAGCCATTGCAGAGAGCTGCCCGCCTTGCTGAGCTACACAACGCGTGTGTTTCAGGATATATTTTCTTTTTACTACTGCTCTGAGCTTAACTCGCAGTCTATTTTACAAATGCACTCTTCCCGTAGGTGGCTTATTGCTTCTGGATGCTCTGCAAAGAGCAGCTATCCTACTTGTGTCAAAAGCTGCAGAAAGTGCTTATTGTTTCCTTAATGTGCCATTACCTGGGCAGCCCATTTGCACAGTATAAAGGGGAGCAAAGAGAACTTCTTGTCTACAAAATTAGGAGCTGCAAAGCTTTTGCACATCAAACAGCAGGTTTTTGTTCATGAAGCAGCAAATTCTTAGGAGGCAATCATCGCTCTGAATTTTAGGCACTTCCAGTGTTGGAACATCCATCACAGCTAGTGTTTCTGTCTGGGTAATCAATGGGAAGAAATGAGCTCCTCTGCAATGCATTCACACGATCTGCGCTAGAGGCTCTTGCTGAAGGTGATGAATTGTGCCCTGGAAGCGCAGTTCGGTGTGGGCAGCCCAGCTGTAGACATCTCCATTGCAGCCAGCTCCCAGAGCACGATTCCCCGCCTGCAGAGCGGGCGAGCCTTCAGCCTCCTCGTGCTCTTTGGGAGCCCGTGCAGTGCAGTGTGGCCAGGGCAGTGCAGGACCTGGCTTACCAGGAGGAATACACACCTTGGCTCTTGGCTTGGTTTCTTCCACCTACCACGCTGATGCTTGAGGTGCAGAGCGATGAGCTCCCATGGAAGTAAGCTCCCTGTTAAGTGACCGTAGCATGGTTTAGTTGGGAGGGACCTGAAATGCCCTCGAGCTCCAAGCCCTGCCATGGCAGGGCCGCGCTGCCCAGTGCCATGTCCAACCTCACCCTGGATGCCCCCGGGGCTGGGGCACCCGCTGCTCTCTGGCAACCTATGATGAGAGCTGCTTGGTGCTGCCAGCCACGCGCCCGCTAACTCGGTGCTGGGCACGAGGTCACGAAGAGAGGGCTGAAAGCTGCAGGGAAGATGATTTTGGAATGATTCAGCCTCAGGGATTCGTTGGGTTTTTGCCGTAGTGCAGCAAAGTCAGTAATCTTGCTAATAAATTGCTGGATCAGATGAAAAATCTGTTCAGCCCATTATGTTACACGGGCAAGTGGTCTGCAGCGGGCAGACCGGGGAAGGAATCCCAGGGCAAATGAAGTGTATTCCTCCATAGATCTTTATCCCTTTCTTAGCTAATTACCTATCTACATCTTCGAGACTCTGCTAACCTGTGGCAGTGATAGACCTACAGAAGAGCGTTTCATTTCAGACACTCTGGTTCTTGTACTGTGAGACAGCGTTAATCATCATTCCCCATTAACCAGGCTGAAGAATCCAATCTAATTAATCTTTCCTAAGATGGAAGCCAATCCACCGGTATGGAAATGAGCCTCACCGCTGTGCCCTGCTGCGGCGCTGCTGAATTTCTCTTAAGTTCCTCCTCCTCCGTGAACGCCCGTGCAGAGTTCAGTTCAGATATTTTCATGTGAATCATTCTGAGATCTCCCTGGTTTCATGAAATCCAGCGGTGGCACAGTCTCTCTGTTAACTGCGTGCTTGTTGGTACCCAGGGGCTCGCTTCACTCCGGTGTGCAGGGGTCATTCCTGTCCTTCCTTCTTAGCTCTTTCCTCCGCGTTCTTCCTTTGTGTGATGCCTGCGGTTCAGCCGCTTCCTGGTGTGATGGGTTTCGTACTGATGAAGGCAGCAGGTTGCAGGAACATGACCGTGAACGTAACGACAGGGAGGAGGGTCTGAGGAATGTGCCAGTGCAGGATTTCTTTCTTGAGGTCTTAATCTGAGTGAGAGGTGCTTGGTTTTTCTTGCTAATGAACGTAGTAAGACATGGATAGGGGTAAATAACGCACCAAATAGTTACACTTTTTTAACAGGGCTTGTTCGGTGCTGAAGAGTTCATTTAGAGGCTGCAGGGAGAAGATGATGTGTGCATTTCTGTATCCCTTGCTCATAGGAAAGATGTCCCAGGGCAGACGACAGCAGCAGTCGTAGTAGACAAAGCAAGAATGATGTTTGTAGATAGGAAAGAGAATAACAGCTCAGCTCAGGAGCTCGCTGAGCCGGGCGGGCAGAGCGTCTGGTGTCACTGTGATCTGAACCTCTTTTGAACTGTTCTGTTCGTTTCTTTCCCTGCAGGTCATATCTGACCCCGGTGCGGGATGAGGAGGCCGAGTCGCTGAGGAAGGCGCGATCCAGGCAGGCTCGGCAGACGCGCAGGTCCACGCAGGTAAAGGGTGGGAATCCTCATCTGCAGCCTGGGTGGGAAGAGCTGCTGTGTAAAGAAGCAAGACTTCTGCTGTTCAATGACCGCTTAGCGTGAGGGTTTGTCTGCCCAGGCAGTGCTGGAGAGGTTCTGGTAGAAGCGCACAGAAGGAATTATTGTCAGGTGCTCCCCTGAGCACGTGCAAGTGAGATTACGAAGTTCTTATTTCTTCAGAGTAGCCGCCTTTTAGTTTGTAGCTCAGTCATGAATATTTGGGTTGCTCTGACTCCGTGCTTACACAGGCACGCAGAGAAGCGTGTGAAAGGCAACAAAATGCTTTCCTTTGCGTTAGCATGGCGTTGAGGCCCACAGGCATTAGAAGCCCGCTGGGCACCTTAAACTTGCCGCGTGAGCTGGACGAGCTGAAATCTAATTACACAAAGGACAAAATCCTCACTCTTCCTTTGTCTGCAGGGCGTGACGCTGACGGACCTTCAGGAGGCAGAGCGAACCTTCAGCCGCTCGCGGGCAGAACGACAAGCACAGGAGCAGCAGGGCGAGAAGGCCGAGAGCACGGAGCCCGCCGAGGGCGGCAGCGAGAGGCAGGAGCCGCGCTCCCGGTGGAGCAGGAACGCGGACGAGGAGGTGATCCTCCTGCCTTGCCTCCCATTGCCTGAGCTGATGGAGCCTTGTAGGCTAGCTGAGAGAAATTCTGGTGGGGTTCCCTGTTTGTTTTAAGGGGGGCAGATGTGCTGAAAAGAATGCTGAGGATTGTCCTCCTCTCAGAGGGGTTGTACGCATGGACATTAGGTGTTCCTGTGCTCTCCAGCGAGAACTGTGTTCCTCTATTTTTTTATTTTTATTTTTTTTTACCAGAAAGCAAAACTGTAAATCACAGCAGTGGAGTGAGAAGACTAACGGTAGAAACGTTGCCTGGATCCATCCTCGCTGCCCGATTGGGCTGAGGCTTTCTGTTGCCATCATAGCACAGATATTCTGCATGCAATGGAAAGCTAGGCAGCCCAGTGCTCTCCCCCTTCCATTGCTCCTGTTTTTTTCACTCCAAATCATTTGTTTCTGTGAGAGAACTCATTTGTCGTGTTATTGGCCGTAGGGGCAAAGGCAGTGGGCTTCCCAGCCATGGAACTTGACAGTGTATATGTACACAGCTGCACAGTGCTGTTAGTATTTGTTCCAGTTTGTATCTGATCTGGTGGATGGTGGTGATGGCTTTCAGCAGTGGTGAGGGAAATACTACGCTCTGAAAGGGCACTCAGCTGCCTGAAGTCCCAGCCTTCTACTTCCTTTTGTTCTGCTAACTCGTTGTCATGTCTCTTTGCTTATAGACTGCCTATCGGCGATTAAGGTGCCCAGTGCAACCAGACAAACCTACAACACCTGTGTCTCCTTCTACGTCAGCTCCTCTCCTTTATACAAGTTCTTACCTAACTCGAACAAATAAATACCTGGGTCTTGACTCTGTGAATCCAGCAGACTTCAGAGGTGCAGCCACAGAGATGGAGAAAAACGGTATGTACTCAGCAGAAGGAAGATGATTCGAAGCTCAGGGATTTTCCTGGGTTTTAGAACTTGCAGTGCATGCAGAAAATAAGTTTACTTGTTCTGAGGGGTGCAGTGTGGGGAGCTGCCACCTCAACAAACAAATGTTACAGGTTAATGTAGGGTAAAGCTTGTAGAAGAGCAAGATAAAAGAGTTTTCCATTATGGGTAAGTGACTGAGTAACGTGAGTCTGTGTAGTATTTAGATCTTAGAGCTGGGGTGCTGATTCCGCTACTGTAGTTGGTCCTGAGAATAGCAGTAAGCTGTGGTGATCTGGTGAGAGCTGACAGCTAGTGCAATCTCTTTGGTCTTGGATAAAGGAAGGAATGTGAGTAGCCAGATGTAGTAGGGCACTGAGATTCCATTTTATTTGGTTTACTCACACCTCTGCAATGTAACACAAGCCAAAATGACCTTGCTGAGCTTGAAAAGAAACATCATGCCTTAGCAGAGGTGCAGGTGTAAATCACTGAAACCAAAGCAGTCTTTCTTTGCTTGGCTAGAGTGCGAAGACCCAGATTTAGACGACAGAGCTCCGAACAAACAGTCGATCCGAGAGAGGCGGCGGCCAAAAGAGAGGCGAAGAGGCACCGGCATCATCTTCTCAACAAAAGATGTGAGTTGGAGTTCCTTAGAGAGGTGAAACGTGTTTTGTAATATTCTGGGTGAACCTTGCAGAATTGTGAAAGCCCACATGAGAGAAGGGAGATTAGGGGTCTGGTTTCTCCAGAAGAAGGAGATCTCGGGCCACTGGAAGCATCTCCAAATTCTTCTGAGCCCAGATTGTGGCTGTGCTTTAGGCCTCCTGAGAGGATCATAATGGAGAATAAAACCCGAGTCCGTATCCCCAGCACCGGGGAGTCCATGCAGCGTGTATGTGGGAGAGCCAGCTGTGTCGTGGTCATTTCTCTTAGTCCTGGTTTCAAAGAGGTTTCTTCAGTCTGAGGGAAGAAATGCAGCCCTCCTAACCTTGCTTAGAGAGTGAGGTAGGAAAGCAGATCACCTTTTTTGCCAAGAGGATAAATACTACAAAGTCCTTATCAAGACTGCAAAGATTCTAGTCCAGCTCTGGACTTGCAGCCTCCCTTATAGAGGACAGAGGCTTCTTGCACAACGCTGTGGAAAAGCAACAGCCTTCCTAGTGGCAGCCACAGATATGTTGAGTGTTTGGAGTCACAAACAGCTTGTACAGAACCTTACTGGAACATCACAATTCCCATGAAAAGACTCACTGGAAACACCCCCTTCTGATTCTTTTCTAATGATGCATTTTTTTTTTAATGAGTCCTCAGAAGCATTCAAATCACTGTAGCAGCCTTGAGAGTAATGCTTTCTCCACTATGAAGGTCATCTAAATGGGTGTTAGGTTACCTGATGATCAGCCAGAAGCAGCTCGATGGGCTCTTGTTCACTTATTTTGGTAGAAGTGTTCATAGCTTTAACAGCAAATCATGATGGATTTGTAATCTTGCTATGATATTAAAAAAAAAAAAAAAGAAAACACAACTGTTTCTGAGGCTGCCTCGTGATAGCGTTTGCTTTTCACCCCAGGACGACGACGACGCTGATGGAGACGAGGAAGTGAAGGAAACGCGGGTGAGTGAAAGCAGCTCCCAGCAGCTGGTGCTCTGCTCCTGAGCTCTGGTGGCAGTAAGCCTTCTGTGGCCCTGCTTTTGTTTCTACATGAGGTTCAGGAGCCCGCTATGAACTGGGAGGGAGCTGGGGAGCAGTTCGCTTACTGAAAGATGCAGAATATCTGCGGACTGGCCCAAGTGCCAAGATTTGCTCCGCAAAGGAGCAAGTGTGCTATGGGGAGAGCTGTCAGAGCAGCAGGGTCCGGGGAGCGGGGCTGCCAGGTGTCTCAAAGAGGGAAAGCGCGTGACCTCGTTGTCTCAGCGTCATCCTGACGCTGTTGGTTTGGACGGCGTGTTTTCTATTTCTAAAATCTGTGCTCTTGTCTCCTCATGGATTTGTTTCCATGCGGGAAATTGTCTTGCCAAGCAACACACCCGAGATTGTTCTTTGTTCCCCTGTTATTGCAATGGTCTCATTATCCTCCGAGGCCCTCTCTTCATAATAATTGTTGAGTCCTTCCAAATTGACTTGGTTTCTTTTGTTTCTGTCTGTCTTTGTCTAAAACGCGTTTGAGCCTGACAGCATGACTTACTCCAACATTGTTACAGCTAAGTCCATTTCCAAACTCTCAAAGTGTGATGTGCAAACCTAGAAAAACAGTAAACCGAAGGTTGCGTGGAGGTCAACCTGCTCGTGCACATTTAATCTTTGAGAGAAAACACTGAACTCAGAGTAGCCCTCTCACATGCTTTGCAGTTGAGTACAGTGATGGAAGCATCGTTTTATTGACAAGTTAACTGGTTCTTGGCTGAACATTTCCAGTAATAACTTGCTATTCTGGACTGACGGGAGCAACCAGCATTGTTGTGAACTTGAATGCAGTAAAATGTCCCATTGCAGACCCTCAAATCCCCCTGGGCCGGTGAGCAGATTTTTCTCCAGTGTTTGTATTTTGGCTGCTAAATAGACAGATTTTCATGGGAGCCAAGCAAGGCCCTGCTTCAGTTCCCTCTTCCAAGCTATGCAGCAGTGGAGTTCAGCAAAGGCAAGGTAGGTGCAGCTTTTGAAAAAGCAGAGAATACATGTTGTTCTGATTCTCAGAAGTGGATGAATTATTTTGGCTGAGATTTACAAACCCAGTGTGGGAAGGCAGCCCAGACTCGCTGGCAGAGCGGTAGGCAACTGCGAGCGGTCTCGTAATGGGATGTGTCAGGCAACCTTCATTTGTTTTGCTACCAGCCCTGCCTTTCTCCTTGTGATATAGACTGCTTGAATACGCTGTGGAAAGTTGGAAGAGCAGACAAAGCTTTATGGTGGAACGAATGTTCAAGGGCAGAAGGGCTTCGGCTGGAAAAAGCCTCTGGGGAAGCAGTTTTAAGAGGGTTTTTTTTTGCATGGTTCCACTGGGAGGAACGCGTAAAGGAAAGAGCCTTTGTTCGGATTGGGCAGACCTGAGCTCAGAGCAGGGGGAAGGAAGGAGCTTGGCCTCCATCTGGGCTCTGCCTCTCTAAGTGAGAAGTTAGGAGGGCCTGCAGGAGGGGCTGAGCAGCGGGGTGGGCTGCAGCGGGAGCTGAGCTGCTCCTGTGAGCCAGAGCTGCGAGGCAGCGGGGGGAGCAGCAGCACAGCGGGGCCGGTGTGTGTGTGAGCCCCGGCTGGTTGCTGCGGGCACACTCCTGTGTTCCAGGGTGATTTTGGAGGGGGCTCCTGTGTCCCTGGCTCTCCTGTCTTTGGCTTGCGCCT
Source organism: Numida meleagris (assembly GCF_002078875.1). Taxonomy (NCBI): domain Eukaryota; kingdom Metazoa; phylum Chordata; class Aves; order Galliformes; family Numididae; genus Numida; species Numida meleagris. The sequence goes on along the minus strand of NC_034433.1, from coordinate 758,702 downwards.
GGTTTCTGCCAGCGCTGTTACCTGGCAGGAGACACTGGGACCAGTCTGGAAGAAAGCTGTTTCCCAGTGACATCCCGTGTCTAACAGAAGAAGAAAAGCACTTGTAATAGTTTAAGCATTTATCTACTTCTCTTTAGTGGCGTTACGAGTGCATCTCACCCATGTGGCACACGGTTTCTCAAGGGAAAGCTTTAAATACAGCAGAATGCACCGAGTGTCGTGTTGGTAAAGTCCCAGCATTCCGGGCAATAAAAGTGTCAAAGAAAACATCTGTTTCCATGAACCTCCCTTAGGACGATCTGCATGGCACAACATAAAGCTCCAGCACGTTGATGGCAGCCACCGTGATGCAGGGATAACGCTGGAGCCTGCAGTTCTGGATGGTGGGCGCAGTGAGTGTGCTAAGGAAGCTCCATTCTCATCTCCCTGAACTTTGGCTTACGAAACACGAGCACTTTACATTCTGCAGAACGCCGCAGAATTCGTAAATATTGCCTTTGAATTATTACCTTTTCTGCCTAATTGTGTGACTAACGTGGAGCCACCGGACGCAGTGAGGGCTGCTGGGAAGGGCAGCTCTCGTGGAAGGATGGAGCTTCGAGGCGTGATGCTGTGAGTTCCCAGGGAAGATCGCAGAACTGAGGAGCCTGTTGTGTGAACTGGATGTCCTGATGCTGGAGCTGCTTCACAGCATAGCTTGGGAGCCCTAATTTGGGGCTGTCACATTTCTCTCCTCTGCTTTTGCTTTTAGTGGCGTTTTATCTTCCACGGACACTTCCAGTTCAGCTTTTCTAATTGCTCTGTTTATCGAATCCATCTTTTAGAAAAGACGAACAACCCAAAGATCACAACCAGCCGTAGTCAGTGCTGCTCCCGGCCTGTTACAGCCAGACTGCACCAGAGCCCTGCAGTCCTGACTCCCACCATGGATTCCACCCCTTCCTTGCTTCCTTTGCCCGGCTGCGGCAGCACGAAGCGCAGCACCCTGCAGGCTGCTGACATGCTGCAGGCTGTCTTTTTAAGCTAAGAAAGGATCCGAGTCCTCTGCTTTCAGGACTCAGATTGCCTAATATGGTAAGGTATGTCCTCGCAGGCTGCCCTGTTTTGCTGAGATACGAGGCAAAATCGACTGGTGGAAGGGAACAAAATAGGTGAACTTCTTGCTAGCAGACAAGAAAGGAAAATCTTTTAACCTGGGTAGTGTGATGTGGTGGTGTTCACCGCATGCCTTACTGCTGCCAGCCTGGGTCCCCTGGGGGGGATGGGGATGCAGTGTTCTTGCTCTTGAATGTTTCCTTCTAACGTAGATGCTGCGTGACGAGGGAGCGAGGCCGCCTGGCCCCGGTCCGAGGTAACGGAGGTGCTAGCTGCGCGTCACTTGCACGGCTACGGTTAAATTATAGAGGACTTAATTATGTGTAAAGGAAGACTGTGAGAGGCTGGCTCTGTTTAGTGCTGTTTATAAACAGAGTGCTGTAATAGGCTGTGTGTGCTGCAGCGGGAGGAGGTCTTGAACATGTGTACGGCTAGCAGTGTAAAGTTGGATCTGAAATAGCAGAAAATTGCTGCAAGAGCATGAGTTAGTGTTCTGGCATGGAGCTGAAATGTGGCGAAGAACATTTTTATTGCGTTTGGAGTACCCTGGCTTCCTTGGGAGCTGGAAGGGGAAGGCACTACAGACATGAAGATTCATTCTGTATATTTCTGTAGCATTTTTTTCACATCTGCACAGATGATTCGCCTCCGTTGGTTCTTAACCTTAATGTTTTGAGAAGAGTATCAGACTTGCTGCCTGCCATCCCTGGTGATGCAGCATTTAAATCCTCAGCATGGCTGTCCAGTCCCTATTTACGGCTCTGGGAAAACATATTGTTTGTGCTTAAAGGCCAAGCAGTCCAAGTCTGCTATGCAGACTACAGGGTTACAGCTAAATATGTTCAGGTTAATTCCTGTAATTCACCATGCTGCTGAATTAGGAAGGTGTAATGTGAAGCAGTGTCCATGGTGGAGATGGGTAACACAAAACCAGCTGATGGTCAGTCTGCAGGGCCCGGTAAGATGAAGCAAAGCAGCGAGTCCTCCAGGAAGGATGTACAAGGTCACGGAGCCATGACTATTTACGGTAACTTCACGCTTTAACTTCGTCTCTGATAAATTACTCTCAGAATTTCAGTATAGTTCAGGGTGACAGATCTTTCCTAGTTGTCAGCAAGTGATTGCTCCTGAAGCCGTGGAGCTGAGGTTAGCAGTGGATCGGACACCCACCAGATTCCTTGGCTTTTGCTGGCATTGCTGGGAGCTCTGTGCCGATGCTGTGGGGCCACTGCCACGTGTGTGCATCCCTGCAGTGCCGTGTGAGCGTGGCACAGATCCTCCAGGGGCCAGCACTGGGTGGGTGCTGGGCTGGCTCAGCAGGCCGGGAGAGCAGCATCGTTCCCTGGAACACATCCCAAAGCCAGGGCAAACCTAACTCTTCTTTTCAGGCTGATCGTGTTTGTCATTTTTGACTTGAAAAGCTAACAACGTGTGTTTGTGCTTGTACATATCAAACCCTGTCACACCGTGACACGCTGAAAATTATGGAAGGTGAGCGAGATCTCTAAGTGCTGAAGTACCCGTAGCAAGCAGCCCTCCGTCCTGCGGGGCTGGTGCTCGAACCTCGCTGTCCATCATCCAGCAGCCCACATCTTCCCTGATGTTCTCCAGAAAAATCCAGCCTGAGGGATTGACGTGGTGGCTGTAGGTGTCTGGGCAGCCCTTCTTGGCTGTGCCACGAGGGCAGGGCCGTCTGCCCTGGGGTGAGTTGTTCACGGGCCATAGGAGATGCCTTCAGGGGATGCTGCGCTTGGTGCTTCCTTCCTGGTGCTTCTCGCCGCTCTGCTGGCAGTTGCTGCCACGCAGCCACAAGGAAGAGTCCCTGTGAGGTGAGCATCCTCGTGGCTTGTAGGAGCTGTGCAGAGTGAGGTAGCCTCACGCTGGAGTAGTAAATGGTTCCTCTCCCAGTCATGTCCAGAAGGAGTGAAAAGCAGAAGCTGTGTTGCCAGATGGCTGAAAAGGAATGAAGAGTAATCAGCGTTTGTTTGGAAAACTGAAGTCAAATTCTCTGGCAATAAAATATCCTTTGGAAAACAGCACTGTAGGAAAAATTGCGTGTTCCAGTGACTCAAGTGTGGCGATGTTGTTTGTCACCCTTGCCTTTAAAAGGTCACTTTTTGCTCTGAGTTCATCTCCTCCCACATGCTTTTCTTCAGAAAGAAGCCTCCCCTTTGGGAAGCCGCCGTTTGCCCGTAGTTCTGGACGCGCAGCTTCACTACCAGAAGGAGCAGCCTTTGGCAGAAGCTCCTTCATTGTGTGGCGCGTCAAAATGTAGCATCCTTAAGCTGTAAAACTCCTTCCTGGCAGGGATTTGCCACCAGCTTTGGTTTTTCACGCCTCGCTATGTTTTCTTTACTCACTCTACTAGGCACCAAGCACACAGCTAATGCTGAGCGCTGTTTTTTTAATAGGCTTTTCTTCATTACTCCTAGATTGCATCCTTGGGAGGGAACGTAACCTTCTGCACCGCAATCTCTTGCTGCTGTTGAAGGAAGGCCAGAAATAGCTTGAAACGTGGTTAGATAGCAATGTGTTGAAGCTACACGTTCGTCTGGCCAGGGGCACTGGAATATTGCTTTGGGTGAGCTGGTTGCTTCCGTGGCACCAAGGCTCTATGGCCATGGAGGGGCTGGGGTGCACACACAGATTGCGCTGAATCTCGGTGTAGAGCGTGATCCGTTCGATGCGACTCGGAGCCCTCTGAGATTCTTATTTCTCCATGTCATATTTTGGAAAGTCTTGTAGCTGGAAGTGGCTGTGTTTACATCTGGTTCTGATATTCCTGTTGGCTTGCTTCGTTTCCCCGACTCTGCCTGTTCATATTTGCGAGTTTCTGCTGCCTTCCTCCCTTGTAACTCCCCGTGCGTTGTGCTGGGCCTGGTGGCAGAGCTGCGCTGGGGAGGAGGTAACGTCACCAACCGCTCACAGAGTGCAACTGCTGAGCAACTGCAACTGGAAAATATCCTGTTCTGACTCTGCTCTGCCCTTCGTTGGAGGAAGTCACTTGATTTTGGCATCAGCAGTGCTCTAAACTGGACCTCGGAGTGGACAAGGAGATCGTCCCTGCAGCGCTTACACGCTGCTTCTCTGAGCAAAGTATGGCACCGGTGCTGGGAGTGAAGCCCGACTGGGAAAGGACGGGGCCGGCTTCTGGAGGAGCGTGAAGCAAATGAGCTGTGAACAGCAGCCCCCCCCCCAGTGTGTAGGATTGTGGTGTAAGAGTCAGGAGTGCTGGATCTGCCCCGCGCCTCTGGGTTTCACACGTCCAGTTTCAGGAAGATGCCGTTGCCATCCAGCTCTGTGACCTCTTACCGAGATCCCTTCTGGAGATGATGGAGTCAACGCAGTGAAACCCTTCTTCCTTTTCTGCAAACTTTTCTTGAAGCTCAGTTCTCAGCTGGTGCAGCTGGGGAAGGCCCAGGCCGGTCACTGTGCACCTGCACCCCCCCCATCCTGTTCCAGACACCGGACTGGAGTTCATTCTTCCAAAATCTCAGTTCTGATCCACAGAGCTGCCTGAATCTCATCTCCTGCATGCATGATTTGACGCCTGTGGGTGCTGAAATGAGGTTTCTGTGCTCAGAATGGTGCTTCTTTTAACTCTTTCACCCCCGCTTTTTGTTTTCCATATTTGTAAGAAAGCAAGAAGGTGCTGAAGTTTTAAATATGAAACGCGCTATTCTCAGCCCACACTAAAATTATCTTCTGCTGCAGCTTAATGCTAATCCAGGTAAGCCTGATGGGTGCAGCTTCCAGCATTTTTATGGTAAATTTAGTGATGGGAATAAAAAGGGGAGTCAGGTGTGATGCAGTACGTACAATTATAGACTGGCAGCAGCGTTTGGGAGGGGAGGAAGATCCTCTCCTCCTGCTTCGTATCCACAAGACATAATGCCAGGTCTGCTCCTGGGAATCCTGCTCGGTGCACTGCAGATGAGAGCCTGCTCACTACCACAGTTTGTCTTCCATTTATGGCAAAGTGCTGCAGTGCCTTTACATCACGTTTACAACGGAGCTTATTGCCTGACCAATAGTTTCCTTGCTCCAGCCCTTCAGCCTCCTGCTGCCCAACGGAACCGTCGCTGCCTTTTCCAGCCCTAAATGAACCCCGCGAAGCTGTAACTGAACCTGTTAAAGCCTGCATGTCATCTTGCAGTGATTTCTTTACAGTGTTTTAAAGTGTTTATTTTATATAGCGCGTACTTTTCAATCAACTCCTCGTCATCCCAAATAACAGCAGGTTGGCTGTTGCTGTGAATACAGCTGCTGCAGCTCTGACCCCGCGCTGTCCCAGATAACAGCAGCGCTCCGGCTTCGCGGTGCCTGCAGGCTGGGCTGCAGCTCGCAGGGAATGCAGAGCTGGCCGTGCAAGAAGCCAGGCTGACACTGCAGCCTTGCAGGCAGGCTTTGCATCGCATCTCCCAGGCTGGTTAACAGCTCTGCTCATTTCAGACCAACTCGTTAAGCACTGAAACAAACAGCTTCTCTGCTCGCAGAATTTCCTTGCATGGAAGGCGTGGGGTGCAGCGAACCGAGAAGTGAGGGCAGCAGTGCCAGCAGGATTCGGCCTTCTTTGAGCAGGTTAACTCCATTCCCCATGTCTCCTTAATACTGGAGACTTTCTGACCACGAGATCCCACGTAGAGGGGGAGCAGACCGGTGCCCAGGTACCGAGGTGTGGTGGGTGCTGCTGTTGGAACCTCCCATCTGTGGCACCCCGGGTGTTAAAGCAGCGCCCTGAGCTGTCAGAGCAATGCTCGGCTTGGCCACGGGCGTTGCCTTCACAAGTAGCAGTGCTCACAGCCGAGCACATGGGCACAGTGGAAGGCAAATGCAAGGCAAATGAGAGATCCTTCCAGGGAAGGAGGCCATTGTTACGCTGTGTGTGTGGAGAGGCTTTTTAGGACACCCTGAGGTGGATGGCACCACGGAGCTTATTACAGTATTGGCCGTTGTGTCAGTGTTGTGTGGATCCTTCTTGTTCTGAAGGGGAGGTGCTCTTCACTGCGGATTTTAGCTTTGCATGCCAACCCGCTAACAGAAAAGCAATTGGAAATCCAGTACAGAATCTATTCTTTCTAGCTTGCATCAGTAGCTCCACACTGAATGGGTGGTTTGTGTTTAAACTGAGATTCTCTGGTTTTGGGGAGGGGGGTTTGTTTTCATAGAACCATAGAATGGCTTGGGTTGGGAGGGACCTCCAGGATCATCAGGTTCCAGCCCCCTGCCATGGGCAGCGTTGTCGGAGTTTGGTTGCGTTGGTTTTTTTACAGACTGCTTCAGACCCAGGACAATTCTCTCATGGCACACGGTGCCGGGACAGTTCAGTTCACTCCGTTTCTCCAGAGAGGCGTCACGAGAATAAATGTGGCTTCAGAATGGATGAAGTATTACATCAAATATGAAGTCTGGATTTCAGCATTTCCCTGGGCTGGAGCAGAACCAAGCATGCAGCGCGTTCTCCTCCTGCAGGTGCAAAACCCAGAAGTGAAGGTTGTGAAGATTGCTGATTGAGCAGCAAACAACAGAACTCCAGGGGTCCCAGCAGCACCTGGGCTTTGTTGCACTCTGACTTGAGCTTGTGCCCAGAGGTGCTGGTCCAGGACAGGCTGACGCTGGAGCCCTTCTACCAGCTCTGCAGGGAGCGTGCCGCTGGGCAGGGGTGTTCCTGGCTGTGCTCTGTGTCCCAGATGGAGTCAAGGAGACCCTACCAGAAGGTGCATGGTGTGGAGAGCGTCCTGGTGCTGAGTGGCCCCAGTGGTGTCTTCAGCTCTGCCCTTCCATCAGCTGAGCTCTGCAAACGCTCTCATTTGGGGAAGCAAATGCGCTCTTCAATGCGTCTCTGCCTGGGGGAGATAGGGAGGTTTGGCTACAAATGAAAGAAAAGTCAGCTGAATGAGAAGCAATTCAGTGGCATACAAGGGAGCGTGGTAAACCTGAAGTGGAAAATGACAGCTAGGACTTTCAGGAGATGGGCTTGGGATGATTTGTTCCAAAAATACCAACCGCTCTCCCTCATCCTTCAAGTTTTATTAGAATTCTGGTCTCCCAAGAGGGCTGCTGCGTTCCTGCAGAACGCACCGTGGGCTCACATCACCTGCGGGCATCGCTCTGCAGCCCTGGCTGTGAATCCTGGCATTGTTTCCCATTCATATCTGCTGCGTGTTGTGCGGTTACTCTGCTGCTTAGATCCACCTCGTCAGAGTAACGTTGGCTGGGTGAAGACTTGCAACGCAGGTAAAGGGGATATTTGAATTGTTCCCCTCTAATATTTGGCTGAGGGCTTAATCCTCTCTGATGTGTCACCTTCTTGTACATGGGTCTTCCTCCCCAGTTACAAAAGCAGGGTCTATTTGGGCAGAAACGCAGGTGGCCTTTCCAAAGGAAGGGAGAGGACAGCTATCCCAAAGGAAAAGGGTCTGGAAAGCGATCGTGACCTCCACTGCCCTAAGGCAGATGGTGCTCGTGCTGCAGTACTCACGGATGAGAAGAAATTTAAGGTAATGTTGCCTGGAAATAGATTTCAGCCTGAAGTTGCAGCCTGGGCAAAGTGTCGTGGTGAGGGGCTTTGTGAGCAGTGGTTGTGCTCAGGAAAGCTGGTTTGGGGCTGGGGTCAGATGGTTTGCTTCTCGTCTGCTTGGTAGCTGTACAGAGATTCTCTGACAAAATAAGCAGCAGCGCAGCTCTTGCGCAGGACGGGCTGGTGCTGCATACTGAGGAATATCCTTAACAGACTGAAGCAGTCGCATCTAAACCGTGACCTTGAATATTACAAACACTGGGATGTGAGGACGAGGGAGCTGCAAAGGAAGATCGGGTTTCATACTTACACAGGGGAGAACTTGAAAGGAAGCTGTACGAGGCAGCAGGAAGAAACCTGCAAAGGAGGCACCTTCGTTAGGTAACGATGCAACCCGACGTGTTTTGCCATATTGCATCTCGTTTGCTGTCTTTCTCCTGCCTGATAAAGATGCTGTTCCTCCTGCTCTCTCTTCTCTTTAAAATGAGTTATTGTCCACCACGATGCGTTTTGTCAATCTGTGAGGCATCTGCACCGGATGACTAATTAACTTTTAATTAGTAGGGAATAGAAAGCTCAGGTTTTGTTTTGCTTTGAGGCTCAAGCTGTGAGTTCTGTACTCAGCGCTCCCGCCCTTCCCCAGCGGAAATGTGACTGCGCTGGGGTGCAGCAGCGGGTCCTGGAGGGCCGGGCTGGGGGGAGGCACAAACCTGTGATGTGGGGTGGTTCAGCTCCACCTCGGTGACTAAGCTGGGCCTTGTCAGCCGTGTAATTGCGGTTGGGGTTGCCACACGAGTCAGCCCGGTTTCATTTACTGATGTTTTGAAACCTCAGAAACAGTGCCTGGTGTGAAAGAAGCGTAGGATCGTGGAATGATTTGGCTTGGAAGGAACCTTAGAAATCACCTGGTTCCCACTTTTCAAGCTTGCCCGGGTCCTTTTGGATGACATCTCCTTCCTTCTGTTCTATCAGCTGCACTGTTCAGCTCGGTGTCTCCTCCAAGCATGCTGGGGGTGCGCTCGATCCCGCTGTAGTGATGTGGAAGAGCACCGGTCCCAAGAGCAGGAGCAATGGTTCTGTCTCCAGTCACCGGGGGCTTCATGTGACAGCCACCACTCTGGGAGCATGGCAGGGAGCAGCTCGGCAGCCCCATCAGGCAGCGCCCTCAGGGCCCTGGGATGGACATTGCCCGACCCCGCAGCCCCGTGCACGCTCAGCCCCTGCTCTCCCACTGCTCTTCTTACGCTGGGGGGATTTTGCTCCCATCTCCTGCCCAGAGCTTCGGGGATGCCAGGTGCGGGGAGCCTGGCTGCCGCCGAAGGCTGAAGCAGAAAACTTGTGGAGTCCCTCAGCCTTCTCCGTGTCTGCTGTTGCCAGAAAGGCCGGCCCTTGTGTGCAGGTTCTATAAATGTGCCCTTCGTGCCCGAATTGCCGCGTTGTCACCGCTCTGTGCTGCGGGGAGGGGCGGGGGCCGGGGTGATGAGTGCGACAGATGCGGGCTGCCAAGATCAAGGTCCTGCCAGGTTCTCCTCAAGCAGCAGGGTGCCCGTCGCTGCCTTCTCATGTGTCTGGACTTCATCTCCATACCTTTAAAAGGGAATGCAGAAATATGTCCCGGCAGATTTAGACCTCTCCAAACTTTCTTCCTTCCCGCAGCCAGTGGAGGATGAGTCTCCTCCTTCCTCGCAGTGAGGCATCGAGTGGAAACCTGACCTCGAGGTGACTTTGCCAGAGAAGGGGAATCCAGCGGGCTCTGCGGTCACGCCGCGGTGCTGCCTCGCTGCTGCTGGCCCTGCCGCTGCTGCACGGTGGGAGGCAGCCGCGTGGCTCCGTTCCAGGCGCCCTTCCCGCGTTGTGTCTGCTAGTGCTAGTGCAAGTGCACGACGGCCGAGCGCTGTGCAAAGAAGAGGGGCAGTATTTCGGACTAGCAGGCACGTGAGGGTGGTAATATTTTAAAGTACTTGGGGTGGATGGCTTGTTGCGCTTCCTGTGAACTATTCCGTGACAAAGCGACCCGTGGGGCAGCACGTGGCTGTGGGTGGGCGGGCTCCAGCACGCTGGGGGTCAGTGGCTGCTTTGGGGGCTGTGAACGGGTCCGGATCAGTCCCAGTGTCTCTGTGTGCCATCACGTCACTGACGCTGCCAACCAGAACCAGTTCAGCACAGCTACTGGAGCCAACGCCCTCCCAGTGAGGAGAGATGGAACTTTGCACCTTGCAGCTGCTGTTTGAGTCCCGGATTGTGCTTCACATATGAAAGCTGTTAAATCAGTGCACCACGGTGTGTTTGAGGGCACGTTCCCCATGCTTCTTGCTGCTCGCTCAGCTGGCACCACGAGCCATCCTCTTGCCTTTGCAGCGAGCCATCCTGCACTGCTGGCGTTGCAGGGAGCAGCGTGCTCGGCTCAGCACAGAGTTCCCTGAGGTTTGCTGAGAGGTGTGTGCTCTCCCCTCCCTTCTCTCCGTGCGTCTCTCCCCTCCTCCTCAATCCCAAAAGCTCATTTCAGTGAGCACGCATTGCACAAGCTCGGTGTCGCCTTCTCGCCGCTCGGAACAGGCTTCTGAGCAAACAACAAAAATCCTGTTGTGCTGCATGAATGCGTTCCTCCCTTTAATGGTATGAACTGCTCCATGTCCTTTAAAAGATCTCCCTTTGTCACAGCTGTGAAATGCGTGCTCAGGCTGGCGGCTGGAGCTGGGCCCTGCGCAGTGCAACCCTCCGACCTCAGCTCTCAGCCTGCCAGGCCTTGGAAGCTTGGACGTTTTTACTTTTTCCCCCATCTTCCCTTTTTTTTTTTTTTTTTTTTCTCCCCTTTTTCCCCTACAAGTGGCAGCCCAAATCCCAAGCTGAAAGTGAATCGCAGCTGCTGGCCGCCCTCCAGCATTCCTGGCTGCAAGAGTAAGGATCTGGAATGTCAGCGGCCGCGCGGGGCGGGAAGGAGCAGCGTGCGCGTGGGGAACGGCGCCCGGAGGAGGAGGACGGAACAAAACACAACTTCAGCTGGCCTGCCCCTTTCCAAACCCGTGTTTGTTCCTGATTTATGCTTTCGCGTTTCTCTTAAAGCATGCAGCTCGGCGCAGCTACGGCAGAGAGCTCGCGGCAGCGTGCCGGAGTACAACAGGTTTTTGGTGGTGGTTTGGGTTTGTTTTTGTACTCTTTGGAAGAGCATCTTGTCTAGAGACGCTCGGCTGCTCCTCTGGCTCTTCCCGTTGAGCCAGGAGAGCTTTCCTCGTGCAGCTCTGGGAGGGACAGCCCCTGGTCCTGCGGCTCCGGACGGGAGATGTCCCTGCGTGGGCACTGTGGACACCACCTCTTCTGCTCAGACAAGGAACCTTGCAGAGCCTCAGCTCCCTCAGCTGCAGATTAATGCCTAAAATTATACACCTTAACCAGCAGGGTTTAATTACCAGAGCTGTGAATAGTTTAATTAGTTTGTTCTGACCTTGGAAGAAGGACCTGCCCGGCGACGGGAGAGCACGGCTTTATTGCTTCCCGGCGACCCAGCCTGCGGGGCCATGTCGTCGCTGTTCTCCAGGAGCAAGGAGTACACGCGGAGCAGGAAGTCCCAGTCAGATTCGCCCCCGTCCTCTCCTTCCCCGATTGCCAAGACGCTCAGAGTAAGCAGCTTTTCCTTTCTGTGTTCAGGGCGACCCGCTGGCGGCGGGGGTTGGTGGCGTGCCCTCGGATTGCCGCGGCCGTGGTTTGCTTCGGAAGGAGCGTGGTGTAAATGGAACTCGGGGAAGGTGACCCTGTAGCAACAGGTTGGAAAGGCTGCGAGTTCCCGGAGCCTCTGATTGGCACCGGTGCTGCGGGGAGCTGCTGTGATGGTGTTCCCCCTGCCCTGCGCTCACAGCAGGCACAAACGTCTCTCTCCGTAGGTTATGTCTGCGATGAAAATGAGGCAAGACCCGAGCAGCTTGTTAAGCTGCACGCTTCCGTCAGTGCTGCGATGCTGCCGGCATCCAGCTGGGAGCTGTGGTCTGGTTTAGTAATTCCAGCAGCAGAAAAATAAAGAGAACCACCTGCACCAGGAGGCAGCGGCGGGGCAGGATAGCAGCCAGTGCACTGCTCTGCAGGGGTGTTACGGGAGAGGGAACAGCGTGCAGCAGTGCTGGTGTTGGCTATGGGAACCCCTGCGTCCCCATCAGGGTATGGGCAGCCTCTTTGCAGCCAAGGAGTGTTAGCCATCCTGGAGGAAGTCCGCCCACTCCTGGAGGAATTAGCTTGAAAAAGATGAATTTTAGATGCAAGCGTTGCATTAATCTGAGCACTGGGGTTTGCTCACATCAGGTGTGCATGGTCTGCTCCGTTGCTCTTGGTCTGGAAGCAGCGTAGCCCTGGCTGTGCAGGGGGTGTTCACTCCACTATGGGGCAGTAGCAGTGGTGCTACCAGCACATCGCTGGGGGCTCGGGGTCACCCATGGCCTCCCCCTGTGAGCTGGGTCCCACATCAGCTCGCTCAGCTGTGCCTGCCTGGCAATCTGCAGCAGTGCTGCCAGCGGGTGCAGGAGGTGGGGGACCCTTCACATGTGTTCTTACTTATTGTGTACAGCTGAGAAAGGTTTCGATTTCTCTCCCAAACCGAGTTTTTCAAAACCTCCTTACGCACCTCAGCACATAAGTGTGGCAGACATCTCTCGAGCTGCGGCTGCTCCCGTGTGCTGTCTGTGCTGCTGCCGCTCGGTCGGGGCCCTGTGGTGGTGTGAGCTGGAAAGCAGGCACGTGAGCAGGGGAGTCTTGCAGGTAATAGTGGTGCTGGAGCAGGACGTAGCACCAGAGCATCGCTGGGGGAGAGCTGTGCCCCCGTGCAGCGGTGTGACTCACAAGGCAGCATAGGAAACAGCCCTGGTTGTGTCAGGGCTGTGGAAATAGCCGGTGCTTTGGCAGGATTTGCTTCCAGCTAAAACAAAGTCTCTGAGCTGACTCCTTCTCCGAGATAATGTCGTTCTGCCGTGAGCAAAAGCAATAATTAAGTGTACTTTCCTATGGGTTTGTGCCGTGGTATTTTTTGTGCGTTTCCCCTTCACTCCCGTGCCCACAATCTTGGCGGCCCTTGCAGCCTTAATAAAACAGGTGGGAATGTGATTTCTTGGAGCCTTTCCTATTTCCATCCAGTTCCGATTGATCCCAGCGGAGCTGTGGGCGCTGAACGATCCCAGCTGGGCAGGGCAGCGAGGGGCAGGCGTGGAAACCTGGAGGAGCAGGCAGCCCAAAGAAGGGCTTGCTCCTTATGGCAAACAGCTGCATTCAAATGCTGTTTGCAAAGCAGCTTCCTGTGGCATGCCCTGCTGCCTTTGCCCTGCTGCTTGCAGCATTCCTCGTTGGGTGTTAGGAGAAAACCACACATGCTTTCTTTCTGCCTTTAATTACGGGAAGGGTGAGCACTTTGCAGTGAATTATTGCACGTCCTGAGAAAGGCAATATCCTGGAATATAACAACACAGTAGGGGAGGGCTCGAGCA
>NC_034433.1:725267-745017 GCF_002078875.1 Numida meleagris | reverse complement strand
CAGCTATTAGCAGTGCTGGCTTTGCTCTCACATCAGGCAGAGCTGCGTGAATCGTTTGCATTGCTGCACGGTGTGAGGAGCTGACGAGCACGCTGCAAGCAGCTCTGCAAACTCGATCCTCCTGGTTTTCCATGTAGCAGCTTGGGCTCGTTCTGGTGCTGATAGAAACGATGCCGCTTCCATCGAAGCGGGGTCAAGGCGGTTGGCTCCAGGCGTGTTTTTTTTTTCCTCGTGTCTGCACTGCTGGCTGGTTACGAGTGTCTGCAGAAACTCTGCTGTCCTCTCCCGTTAGCCAGCAAAAACGTGGGATACCGAAAGTTGAACTTTGAGGCAATTAACCTTAGGCTGTGTTCTTCCACTGCCCCGTTTGTTTATTGCGGCTCCGGTCGCTGGTTATTTCTCAGGCGTCGTGTTCCTTAGATGGATATCAGTACGAAATCCTCCTGGGTTCTGGTTGTTCTTCTTTTTTTGTTGTTTTGTTTTGTTTTTCCCTGTTAATGCCCATATCTGGAAGCGTATCAGGAGCTTGCAGTCATCCTCAGGGCACTCACCCGCCGGCTGTGACTCAGTGCCGGGCAGCTCTGGTCACCCTTGTGTCCATACCAGGGGCCTGGGTGCACGCAGTGACCCATGGGTAAGTGTTACAGCCCGGCTGCGTCTCTCCGGGTAAACTTTCTCAGCTCTCCTCCTTTCCCAGGAATCAAGCCATCAATCCAAGCCAAAGCCATGCAGGGAGCGTTCCAGTTCTTCAGTGTCCGAATGCCCCGGGCTGCTGCTTGAGCCCGTGCCCCAACCCCGTGGCACTTTCTGGGCAGACGAGTCCCCACTGTCTGTCCACATTACCAAAATAACTCGTTTCCTGCTGCTGCAGTGGAACTGTGAAAGCCTCCTGCAGAGGGAGGGCTCTTGCAGGGTGCTGCAGCTGGAAGGATGGGGTGAGATTTCTCATGTTGAAATCCCATGGGGATCTGGCTGCTTTGGGTGTGCTGCTCCCAGAGCAGGGAGCGCATGGTGCTGCACCACGACCACGTGCACAGCTCCTGCCCTTCCCCTCCAGCACCTGGTGCCCCGGAGGGATCCAGGTCAGCAGCTGGGGAGAGGTTGCCCAGGATCACACCGCTGTTGTGGGATTGCCCGACACAGCAGGGGGAGCCCGGTGCAGAAGGGGTGAGGAGGAGGAGATCTGAGCTGGGGTCAGCCCGGAGCACAGCTCCAGTGGTGTCTGGCCCAGCGGGGACAGGGAGGTGCTGTGGGATGGGAATGGGTGGAAAGCAGAGGCAGAAAACCACTCCAACCTCTGAACTGCAAACCAGTGTTTACTGCAGTGGCAGGAGCCCATTATAGCTTTGTTTTTCATAAGAGGGACACAAAGCCCATAGCAAACAAGGCTGGCAGAGCTCAGTCCACCCATCGCCCCGGGGTGCTGCAGCTGTACCTGTGCCACTGCTCACGCATTTGTGCAGGCTCCCACTCAGGTGGTGCCTGCTCCTTGGAGCTGCCCCTGGTGGCAGATGCACCCTGCTGACCACGGGAGAGCTTGGTCTGCTGCTTGGGTCGGTTTTGTGTTTTACAAGGACTTGTCCGTTCTCTTTACTAACGCCCAATAGCTGGGGTCACTCCTGAAGAAGCAAAGCTTCAGACAGACGTCCTCCAGCAGGACTGGGCTCAGATCACTGCCTGGCAGCCGCTCTGGAGCTATTTTAGACAGAAACAAATGAGGGGAGAGAGAGAGAGGCAGCACCAAGAGCCTTAACTCTGACAGCACAGGATGCTCCGTGTGCTGCAGACGGTCCGGCATACCTAAGCAGCCCTAATGGCTTTTCCATGCAAGCACTCCCTGTGCCCGTGCAGTTGTCACAGGAATGCTATGTGAATGCTCGCGGCGTGCTTCGTGCCGAGGAGTTCACAGGTTGGTTTTAGCAGCTGCAATTCGGGCTCCAAATAGACATTTAAACACCCAGGGATAACACCTGGGAATGCCCAGCAGTGTGTGCAGGGCCGGGGAGGAGCTGCTGCCTGCAGACCCATGGCATTAAGACCGGGAGCAGCAGTCTCCTCCTCTCGAGTCTCTCGGCCCTTCAGCTTTGATTTCCTCCTGTCTGGAGAGCTCTGTCTGAGATCACGGCGCTTTGCAAAATGAAGTTTTTCACCAATAAAACTTGATCCCTTCGAAAAGAAGGTGGGGGGGGGAGGGGGGTGGAGGGGAAATCAGAGCAGCAAACCCAGGTTTCTGAGTTGTGGCCTCTCCTAAATTAAAACACAATCCAGCTCGCTGCTTTACACGGAGAGCTCTATCCCCCAGAGCCAGCGGTAATGAAGTGCAGCTGGGGCCGAGCCGAGGGGCCGCGGAGGAGCAGGGAACTGAGGCAGGGGCTGGGAGCACACGGAGGAGCTGCTGGGGCCGGGGCTGTGGGGGTGCTGCTGGCAGCCCCCTGCAGCTGGGCCTGCTCGTTTCTGATGGAGCGTCCGTGCCGTATTGCAGGCAGCCGCCAAAGCCGCTATTCCAGCCCGGAGGAACTTTTAATATTATGCTTCAGTAAGAGCGGTTCTTGTTAAGCAAAGCTCGTTGATTTATGGTTTGTGAAAACATGCTTCGCGTAAGGCTTCGGGGAGCTGGGGTTAGATGGAGGTGGTTTGGCTGCGCTGCGTTATCAATCATACCAATGGGATTTGTGATCCTTGCGTTCGCAGCAGTGCAGCCCGAGTGGAAGGCAGCAGCATCCATCACCGCGGCTGGAGCTGGCGGGGAGCTGAGCCACAGCTCTGGGTCAGCACAGCAGCTTTCCCAGGGAGGCGGTGACCTCAAAGAAGCAGAGTTCGAAACAGGCCTTGTAATTACTCTGCACCCTTGGGAAAACCAAACTTTCTGAGCCCTGGTTGCGCCCGGCGCTGTCTGGCTCGCAAGTCGAACTGTGAGTTGTACCTTGCTGCAGGGACGTGCACCAAACCCAGCCCTGCTCCTCCCTGCAGCTCGTGCAGTGCAGCCCCACGCTCCCTTCCAGCTGCACGCCACGCACAGGGGCTGCCCCTCCTGCAGCAGCCACGCATCGGCATTGCACACCTGCAGTGGGCTGGGAGCAGACAGCCCCGGTGCGGCAGCAATGTGGCAGCTCCCTGCAGCGCATCTCTGTGCATATCACAGAAAGAACCCCCCCCACGAGCAGCTGGCTTCGTTTCGTGTTTGTTTTCTAAAACAAGCAGGACTGGGCAGGAGCGTGGCTGCCAGCATTGGTTCTTGGAGCTTCCTCTGCGGGTTGGGGGGGGAGCGGGGCTGGGGCTGTGCCCTGGGGAGCTGTGAAGTGGAGCTTGATTGTGGGGGTGATCAGATCCCTGAAACAAAACACCAAAATAAATTTCTTGAGAACTGCCTTTAAATAGTGCAGATTTTCCTGAAATTGGCCAACGGGAGATAAAGAAGCATAAAACGTTCCCAAAACATCTTTTTTTTGGGGGGTAGGAGGGGGATTGTAAGCAGTGGACTTTTTCTGCCTGTGCTGGGTCGGGTCCGAGTGGCAGAAGAATGCAACTGGAAGCCATGGGCCAGTGTCTGACTTGGCAGGGGAAGGGCTCGGCCCCTCTTGGCGCTGCATTTCAGGGCTTCGTTTGAGCTAAACCTTCCGTGAGGAATTTGGTTTTAATTTTACCTTACTGAACTTCGAACAGCTGTCAGAGTTTCTGTGCGTTGAAGGGAAAACTCCTGCTTTCCTCCGTCCCAAACCCAAACCCTGCAGTGTTCCTGCACCGTGCGGCGTCGGCTTGGAGCAGCCTGGAGGGGTGGGAGGTGTCTGTGCCTGTAGCAGGGGTTGGAACTGGGTGATCTTAAAGGTCCCTTCCAACCTGGACCATTCCTTGATGCCGTTTGCTCCCAGACCCCTTTCCCCCCGCACCGTGCTGCTCTCCCTCGGCCGGGAGGAAAGCCGTGACCTCAGGTGCGTGGCTGTAGGTGCACGTGCAAAGCCCGCTCCCATCCTCCTGCAGCGAGAGCTCTGAGCGCTGATGCTGACCAGAAACCTGGCAGCGCTCCCTGCAGCGCTGGAAGTTTTCCTTTAAAAGCCATCGGCGCACGCATCGCGGGGCTGCGGGTCCTGGCTGGGCTGCGCGCTGCTTTCGGAACCAGGGCAGCCGCTGCTGGCTCCGCGCCGCTCCCCGGGGCCCTCCCCCCCCCCCAGCCCTGACCCTGTTTAGCTGGGGAGGGCTCACGGCGCAGCCCCGTGTTCCCGTGGCCGCTGCCGGTTCTCGTGGAGCCTCTGGTCCCCGGGGAAATGCAGCAGTCGGGGCCGACGCTGGCAGCGCAGCTCCGCGTTTGCCAGGGGGGAAAAAAACAAAAGGGAAAAATACAACGGTGCATTCATCAGTCGGTAGGGCCGCTGGTCAGCGCTGCTTTAACCGCAGCAGGCCGCGTGGTGCTGGATTCTTCCGAAGGGGAACCAGGAGGATTCCGTCTGGTGGCCGTTGCCCTCCGGTCAGCCCGGCTTCAGGGAGCGACCGAGGCTGAGGTTGTGCCCCTGAGCTCGGGGCACTGCAGTGCACTCCCGGCGCAGTGAGGCCGGCGATGCTGCTGACATTTATTTAAATGGCATCGGGTTGTTTGAGCAGCAGGGGAAGGGAGCAGCGAAGCAGTGATTGCAGAGCACGGCACAGCCGCAGCTGGAGGTTTCCGAGCGCGCTGTGACCGCATGCAGGGCAGAGCTGGGCCGGAAGGAAGCTGCTTTCTGTTGGAGATGGTTCCCTTCTCTATCATTGTTTTAAATGCAGAATAGAATAAGCTGGTCCTTGGGGTACCAGCACAGCCTTTTTGCAGACCTCTAGAAGAGGCTGAGCCAGAAACTGATTTAAAATAAAATAAATATCCCTTCCTTCCCTGAAGGCAGTAGCGAGTGGAAGTGTGATCCGCTGATGGAAACTGGTTGGCAATTCCATTACAGGGGGGCTGTTGCCTGCAGTGGCTGCAGTGTTTTGTTCAGCCTCTGCTCTCCAGACCCAGCCTTTATACAGTATCATCATTGTCTCAGAAACACCACGGCGCTGCAGCACCGTGCTGGGAGGCAGCTGCAGGTGGAAGGCTGGGGAAGGATGCAGGTCCCTGTGGGTCCCTTCCAGCTTGGGATGTGCAGGCCCCAGGCACAGCCCTGGGGAGGACATGCTAATTCATAGGGTCTGCTTGTCCCGTTTGGGCTTTGGATTCAGCAGCTCCAGCTGAATGTGCTTTCCAGCCACACGGCTTCAGTCATGCTTCAGTTCAGTTCCTTTGTCTTGGCCAAGGCACAGCATCCTGTGACAGAGGGCTCCGTGGGGCGGTTTCCTTCTTGGACCCGAACAGAAGATGGGGGTTGTGTCAGGCTCGGAGGAATTAGAACTGGGATGGAGGAATTAGAAATGTGACAGCTTGCAGTACACGCCGTGTCGTTGTGTTCCTGCATGCCGACGAGCAGAGGGCAGCTCCGGTGCAGGCTGAGCACAGACCTTGAGCTCAGTGCACCCCTGCAGAGAGGAGCTCACGGGAGGGGAGCGGAGGAGGAGGGCAGTGCATCCCACAGGACACCTGTGCTGTTCTGTTTGACTTTGGCACTTGTAGGAGAAAGCTGTGCGGTCCAGAAAACTCCATTAAAAGCTGTGGTTTACCACAGCTGGCCCCACAGGACATCACAGCGCCAAGCAAAACTCCTGTAATCCCCTCTGGCCCAGGTCACTTGTGGTTTAGGAGCACCAGTGACTGCAGCAAAGGCAGAGCTGGGAATTGCTGTGCTGTGATGGGAGTGCAGGTGGGGAAAGAAGTGCCCAGTGTGCTCCAAGCAGCGTGGGGCTGGGGGCTCCTCGCCCCTCCTCCTGCAGCCCCTGCTGTGCTCCCCTGGCTCTGGTCAAGCTCCCCTTCCTCATGGGTATTTGCTCGTGGAGAAAAGGTGCTTTGTGGTTTTCAGACCTTCAGCGTGCACACACAGAGCTCTGGGTGTCGTGGGCCATTAATCACTCACCCACGTCATGCTCGGGGCAGTGATCAAAGCCAGCACAGCCGATTCAACTTGAAAGGGAAACAACAGATGAGTTTGGGGCCAAGGAATGGGCTTCAGTTCTGGACACAAGGATTTAAAGCCCAAGGTTCGTTAATTTTAGGGTTAGTGAAGGAAATGGAACCTGAAATGCAGGGGAAGCGTGGGGCGGGCGGGATGAGCGGGCTGCGTGGGAGCTGTGCGGTGCTGGGGCTGCGCTGCTGGTTCTCCTGGTTACTAATTCCCTTTTTCTTTCTTTTTTTTTCCCCTCCTTCCTTCAGCATGAACGACTTTCCAGGTAAGAATTTCATTTCTTGGAGTTTTTTTCTATTTAATGTTTGAGATGTGAGATTTTTTCCCGTGTCACGTTTTTGTACGGCTCCAGGGGTTCCCATCGCTGACATGAGCTGACCCTGGCTCTGACCGCTGGGTGCTCATCTCAGCTCGGCTGCTGGGCCACTCTGCTTTCATCCTTTGCTCCTCAGATCCCCTACCAGCTCCGTGTGGCTGTAAAACCCTTCAGGTCCCATTAGCAATGGAGCCCGTTCCCACCATGAAGGTGGGAATCCCAACAGCATGTGGGAATTTACTGCCCCGGTGGGGTTTGGGCTGATGACCACTGGGCCGTTCCCACCTGGGGGCTGCCCACCTTTGTGTCACGCTGACGTTCCCCAGGTGGCAGCTGCTCCACGGTGCTGCATCTTTGCCTTTTAGGTTGGAAGCAGCTACAACCCCCGCCACCACTGACTCCTCCTACAGCGACCGTGCCTCCAGCCGCTCCAGTGCCTACAGCCGCAGAGAGAACCGCCTAGCCGCCCTCAGCAGCAGGGCAGAAGAGGAGAGCAACAGGGACTACAAAAAAGTAGGGTCTCTACGTGTGGAGTTGCCTCTGGGTGCACCTTGGCAGCTGCGCCGAGTGTCTGTGGAACGTTTCCCATTTTCTGTTTCGTTGCCTCTGGGAGGGATGCTCGCTGTTGTCACATGGAGCAGTCCTGTGAAGGGTCAGAACAGGACGGGGGGTGCAGGGACACAGCACAGAGCCACATTTCTGGGGGACAGGGAGTGAGGGATCGGGCTGGAGAGAGGGTGAGAGGGATTTGTAAAGGAGTGAGAAAGGGGAACGCTGAGCACCAGCAGCACGGCCAAGGCGTGCACACCCAGCTGAATTATTTTGTGCTGCTGTAACACTCCGGAATTATTTGTTCTAAAAGCTCTGAAGCTTTCAGTGTGATCCCTGTAAGAGTAACACGGGCTGCCATGGCTTCAGAGCGCGCGTGCACATCTGGTGCCGGTGCAAAGGCCACATGGGAAGTGTCTGCTTGGAGTGCAGAGGCTGAAGAGCAGCCTGGTTAATTGAAACGTTTTGTGTTCCAGTTATATGAAAGCGCCCTGTCTGAAAATCAGAAGCTGAAGTCAAAACTGCAAGAAGCGCAACTTGAGCTGGCCGACATCAAATCCAAGTTGGAAAAGGCAGCCCAGGTAAGGCCCAAACCTGCCCCTCTGCTGGGCAAAGCAAGCGCTGCCCCACGCCAGCACGGCTCCCAGTGCAGGAGGGGACCCAGTGCTCGGGGGGAAGCTGCTGCAGAGGAGACTTGTGTTACATTTCACAGAGAGAAGTGTGGTGTGTGTGATTCTCTAAGGACTGCTGCTTCTCTGGGCAAGTGCATCTGTAGGCGATCTAGGCCTTTGTACAGCATCCTGTGAATGCCTCTCCATTTTAATAGCTTTCTATTTTTAATTTACGTAGCAGAAACAGGAGAAAACTTCTGACCGGTCTAGCATGCTGGAGATGGAGAAAAGGGTACGTGTCTGCTTTCTTCTGGGCTGTGATCTTTGCCTTGTGCTGCTCTACAGGGCATCCTAATTTCTGGAAGGAAAGTGTTAATTAGGAGATAAGTTATAGTTTTGCCTTGCAGAGCAGTGCACAGCGATAATTGTGTTCTGACCTTTTTGGTGCCGAGACTTTCCTGCTCTCTTTGCAGATCAGCCATGTTCTGACTTCATTCTGCAGAGCAGCAAATTGTATTGCATGGTCCTACAGGGCTGTCGGTGCATTATGCTTTAAAATGTTATTGATCCTTATAGACAAAAACTTTCAGGAGGGAGGGAGAAACAAGACAAACCACTCGCTGGGTGTCTATCCTTGTGATTACTCTTGAAATGGGATTGATTGAACGCTCCTTCCTCCTAGCAGAGCAGTCAGATTTGTTGCAGTAAGCTAAGCCCAGCTTGCAGTGTCTGGCTGAGTCTCTGCCTTAAATGACCATGAACTCAGGGGGGGATGGGCCCGGGGAGGACCCCACCTGCTGCGGGCAGGGCCGAAATGGGCCCCAGTGCATCACCTCTGCCATGTCCCATCTGGTCAGCTCCTGGCTGGTGAGCTGTGCAGTGCTCTGAGATGCTTTTTGGTGATTGCTCCTATAGAAATACAAGACTCTTGCTTCTTCTTTAAAAGAAAATGTACTTTGTTTTTCTTCTAAACCCCTGTGACCGTCTGCTATGAATCCTTGTAAACAGGAGAAGCGAGCCCTGGAGCGGAAACTCTCTGAAATGGAAGAGGAGATGAAGGTAGGGAATAATCTATTCCCTCTGTCTATTCTAATTTTTATGCTTTGTATTAATGTCTTGTGGGATTGTCGCCCAGGAATAGGATATTAAAGATATACATGGGAAGGGACTCGTCCTCCCTCCCAGTGCCTTCCTTTGTGCAGCCAGGCCTTGCTTTAATGGCTACGTTCTCCAAACATGAAGTAGTAATAAAACTGCTCTGTTAGCGTTCGTCGGGCCGCGCCGCGTGTTTTACGTCTTGTGTTGTTTGACCTGAGAGCTGCGGAGGCTGTTCTCCCCCCGTGCTTTCTGAAACTAACCTGTTGTGGCATCGTGAGTTTCAGTTTGCTGGATAAGCCTGCGGCCCGGGCGCAGCCGTGGTGGCTCCCTCCGGATGGGTAAGAAGACAAAGCTGGCTTGTGAGATCACGCGCGCTGGCCAGCAGAGAGCACACAGAGCCATTGTATTTCTGTCCCCCCTTCCTACAGCATGCTTCTGGAAGGCCGCGTCAGTAAGTCAGCCTGGAATGGATCTCAGCAAAGAGGAATTTGCTTCCAAGTCCGGCATGGCTTGCTGTCCCCAGCCCCTTCCCCCCGACCGCTCCCTTGCGTTCCCTTCCCTCGTGGTGTTGCTTGGAGGCACGGAGCCTCCGGCTGCAGCTGGGGCTGGCGGGGAGCACTGCAGCACCCGCCGCGCTGTGTTGGCCACCTGGGTGAGCCCGCAGCTTCACGGTGACTTGGCAGCGTGGCATCGTTCTGCGCCGCACCTGAATGCTTGTACTCGCAGCACGGCGCTCTCTGTTCCGTGTCCTGTGCTCCCCTTCCCTCCGAGGATGATCCAGGTGGGACCAAGTTGTGTAGCAGGGCAGGACGCGGGGCTGCGAGCTCGCGGTGCGGTGCGCTGATGGAAACGATTCCCTGCCACCCTCCAGGAGGTTCCAGCTTTGTGTTTCTATTTCAAGCTTCGTATCTCTACCAAGCATACACCTTTGAAAGGATATATTGGCTTTTGCTGCATCTTCTACTGCAGTAAGTCTCAGAACAATTTGATGGAGTCTTGCTGTAAAGGCTCTCCTGGTCTTTCAAAGAGGGGAAAATGAATGTGGATGTGCCGGCTCAAAGGGGAGCAAGAAAAGGCTGAATGTGCCTGGATTCCAAATCCTTCCTCCTCTCAGCAAGTGGCAACCTTGAACTCCAGAGGGACTTTTCCATCATTGCAGAAATACGGCCTACAAGAGGACACACGGGCAGCAGCTCCGTGGCGTTGCTTTAGCTCTGTAGGTCACTCCACAAACCAGCTCGGCCCGTGGAGTAAAAAGACAGATTGGAGTCCTCTAGTGGCCTGTCGGTTTTGAACATTTATATTGGTTCAGAAAGCAATTAATGAAAGCAGGCGCCTGCAGGGACTGCTGGACACAGCCACAGCTTCTCTGGTTGGGGAGCTGGGAGCTGCAGGCCGATGGAAGCCAAGAAGGCGCCGTGGGAACAGCACCACTTGAAGTCTGACGTGTTCTTGTCTTACCCTGAAGCTGCTGGTCACTGTGGGAAGCAGCACGTGGCCGCAGCAGCCCGTGCTCTGCGTGAGGACAAGCTCTGATCCCTCGGGTGCGATGCTCCCTCTTTGTTCCTGCTGCATTAAATGACCCGGGCGGTTTGCACCCCACCAGTCTTTGCAAAAGCTCCAGCATGTGAGGAGCACCCGGGCACACTCAGTACAAAGAAGTGTGAAGCCTCTAACAATGACAGCGTTGGACCAGTCCATAAGGAGAGCAGACTTTCCACGTCCACTTACATCACGTCTTAAAGTGGGATTCAGGCCAGCTGTGTTTGTGCAGAATGAGATAACCTCTGCAGAACATCTGTATTAATCCCTGGGGTGTAAGTAGTGCCAGGAGAACAAATCTGTTCGTACTGGCTTCGCTTGCGTTCCTGCTACTTTTGCTAATTGAACAGCTATTGAGCAGCATCGGGAGGAGTAAGCAGTTTATGCAGATCCACCAGTTTCCTTCAAGGGGAAATACCCAACCATGCCAGGGTGTTAGATTTCAAGTCGTGCCGCAGTCAGTGGGATTCTTCCTGCAGTCTTTGAATGGGACCAGTCCGTCAGGGCTCACCTGCAGCTGTTTGGTCTTTGGTGGCACTGAGTCCAGCTTCTTGGGAAGAGGAGGCACAGCAATGTCACAGGAAGGTCCTGGGTTGCTGTGACAGCAGTGCTGTGTGGTTCAGCCCAAACTTGAGGTTTCGAGCTTTGTTCCTTCCATGAGTTTAACTGCTGCTGGTGAAGCTGTCACGAAGTGGAGGGGAGCACGGTGAATCTGGCGATGGCAAAGAGCTCCGTGGTGCCAGAGGGGCTCCTGCTGCCCTGCTCTGGGGAAGGTGACACAGCAGTACGGCGTTTTCCTAAGTGACTGCAGGGTTTGACTGGAGATGCAGCAACTCGGCTGAGGAAGGAGAAAGAAAATTAGCATTTGCACTGAACTGATTTCAATGCCAAGTGCCTGAGGTCCCAACTTAACACAGCAATTTTCCTTGAAGGTCACAGAAGCTTCTTTACTCTGAAGCAGCACCGCACCTCCTGGCTTGGTACATTGTGCATGCTTTGGGCATCCTTATTTCCCCGAGTGCTGCAGGCACAAAGCCCTTTAATTGAAGGCAAGTACAGCTGAACCGAGAAGGCTGCTTTCTGTAAGCCAAGAATCAAGCAGAGTGATAAGCAATCACAGCGGGATCATCCACATTCTGGTCTTCGCCCTTGGCTTCAGGCCCAGCTCTCAGCCTTCGCTCGGTGTCTTTGAGCATGATGAATAGGAGGCCATCCCACCTGCAGCACACACACATTTTTGCTGGGGTGATCCTTCTCCCGGCTGCGCAGCGTGCTGAGGCTGAGCTGCATCTGCTCGTGCCGTGCTGCAGTTCGTGCTCTGTTGGTGTGGGAAGTGAAGATGGTCCCTGAAGTGATCACGATCCTTTCCATCCCGCGAAGCACGCGCTGCGTTTTACATATGCTGGCCATTTTCTGCCAGCCAGATGCTCAGCTGTAATAAAACAGAGAGCATTTATAAACCGTGATACCGCAGAAAGAAACGGCTCTTCCAGTCCAGCCAGTCCTCCTGCAGCTCCTGGGTGCCAGCAGCCGCGGGACGGACACGGCGATGTCCGTCTGTCCTCTCTCCAGTGGAGCAGGTGGTGCTGGCTGGGATGTGGGGGTGGGGGGGATGTCTGACCCCCGAGCTGTTGGTCTGTGCAGTGTCAGAGCGGTGTGGGTGAAGGCCAGGCAGCAGGAGCTGTGCTCACTTGGATGCAGGAGCAGTTGCACAGCCGAGGGGGCTCGAGCCCCGTCCTGTCCTGCTCCGCATCGCTCCCGCTGGCTTTGTGAGGCTGTTGGACAAGGTCTGGATTCCTTCATGAGGAGCAGAGGTAGTGCTTAGGGGCAGCTGGGGCTGAGCTGCAGGCTGCCCACAATGCTTCTATACGGCACTGAGCCCTCCAACACAACGTCCCTGCATGCAGCAGTTGTGTGGGGAGCTCCAACTCCGTGCACATCCAGGTGGGAGTTCTTGGTTCTCAGCCCTCACCTCCTGGCGTCCACGCGGTGTCGGTGTCCATCAGTTTTGCTGTAGTGTCGCTGGGAACGCGTCCTCCTTGTGCAGGAAGCGGTGCTGTGTGCTCAGCTCTCTGCTCTGCCCTCCCCAGTGCTTCCATGCTGTGTCTCCCTGTGCAGTGTGACCGTGCCCGTGTGGTTCTGTGCTGAGCAGTGCAGTGTTCGTCTGCCTCCTCCTCGGGCTGTTCTCCTTCAAGCTCCTGTCATTCGAATGAGTGCTTTCAGTTCTTAACTTTTCACCTCTGAAGGCTGAGCCTCGTGGCAAAGAAGAGTGGAATCCGGGCAGGGTTATTTGGGAAAACAGCACAGCTCTGGGGAGCAGAGCCATGAGCCACCACTCGGTGCCACAGGGCGAGGGCGGTCAGCAGACTGCAGCTTTGCTCTGTGCCTTCCAGAGCCTCTGGTGCAGCCCTGCTCGCTGCTGCACGGTGCTCCAGCGTTCAGAGATGCATGGGAGGAGTGGCACAGTAACTCTCAGGTGCCAGCAGCGCTCTCAGTGCTCCCAGTGCTCCCAGTGCTCCCAGTGCCCGTGGTGGCGGTGGGACAGCGCTCATGGTTCATGAGTCCACAGCTGTGTCTGGTGGAGCTCGTTATGGGTTATTAGAAAGTCATCCATAAGAGTCCATCCTGCTTGGGGTGGGAATTCCACTTAGGATCTTTCTTAGGATTCTGCTCTGGGGGCCCCTGGAGAAAGCGCAGCTCCCGAATCCTTTCAGTGCTGTCGGGCTTTCCACGCACACATCTGAGCTGCTGCCCATCCAGCACTCACCGCTACTAATTTTTCTTTTCTTTTTCTCTCTATTTTTTTTGACTGCTTGTGGACTAAATTCACCTTTCTGTGCCCTCTTGTCTCCGTGGTGTGTTCTCTCTGTATCTTCCCGTCCCCTCCTGTCCCTCTCTGCAGAACCTCCACCAGCTCAAACAGATTCACACTCTGAGGCAGATGAACGAGCAGCTGCTGGCCGAGAACAGGGCTCTGACGCGGGTGGTGGCCAGGCTCTCGCTGCCTGCCAAGCCCTCCGAATCAGAGGAGCTGTAGCCGCTTGCCGTCCGGCTCATCTCGCCTCCCTCCTCCATCCTCCAGGCAGGTCTCCGCTCCCGCGGCCGAGCTCTCCCCTGGCTGGCTGGGCTCCGAGCAGCATGAGGCCGGGGGTCTGCAGGCACCAGCATGCTGCTCCCGCAGGCAGGGCTGCTCCCGCAGGCAGGGCTGCTCCCGCAGGCAGGGCTTCCCCGCGCTGCGCGCTCTCGGTTCTGCTGGCTCCGCTCCGCTTGGCAGCTGCCGCCCTTTGCCGTCCTGCTGTCCGCCCGCAGCGCGGGGCTGCTTCCTCCTTGCCCAGAAGAGACATGGGAGGACCCGCTGCGCACCCCGCAGATGGGTGGCACTGAGGGGTGGGAGCTCGGCCGCTTCCCTTGGCAGGGCCTGCCCCCGCTTCCCATCGCCGTGCGTGTCTGATCGCATCGGGCTTAGTTCAGCAAGCGTGACGCGGAGCCACGGTGAATGATGAATGAATTTCCGGGGGTGTCATGAAAAATGCACGTTGCAGAGAGGAAGGTGATTTCTAGAAGATCCCGCACCGATCAGAAGTTCTCTAGTTCTCAGCGCTTCCTCTCGCTCTCTGAAGCAAAGGAAACGAGCTCCTTCCCTGGTGGGAAGCAGCGGGAGGCGTTGGTGCGAGCTCGGCGCTGCAGCATCCGTGCTGCCTCCTGCAGGCTGCTGCGAGCGGAGCCGACCCGCTGCACCCTGTGCCCCCCTCACCTTGTGCTGGGAGGCACCGCAGAGAAATGAGCGTGTGACAGCGCAGGGTGAGCCTTCTGGAGCCGTGCCCTCACACATCACACGGATGGAGTGCGTCCTTGCCTGCTGCTCCGTTGCCTCGGTGCTCGGATAAAGCTGGGCCTCCTCCTTCCGTTGGGTCCTGCACGCCTTCTGCAGGTCAGTGGGGATGTTTGGGTCCCTTCAGGCACAGCTATTTTTTCCTAAAGGAAAGAAAGGAGCGCTGTGCTCTAGTGGGATGGAAGTGGCACCGAGGTATGAAAAAGTCTATTCTTAGCACACAAATTATATCAGAGATGATTAACCACAGAAACAAACCGGGGGAACTGGGGCTTTCCTTCCCGGAGCCTCCGTGCCAGGGTCCGTGTCCTGCACGGGCTGAGGGTGGGTGCTTTGTGTTGTGGGTCACAGGGAATCATGTCCCCGTGCTCCTGCTTTCAACCCTCCCTCCTGTCCCTGCCCCCCTTGTTCTCATAGCCTCAAAGAAGCGATGTTTCACCAACTTTAAGCCACCTGTCTCTCTTCTTCTGCTGGGAAATAACTGCAGCGCCGCTTCTCCCTGCTTCTGCCCTCTGCCCAGTTGCTCCCAGTGCCGTCCCAGTGCTTGATGGGTGCTCGCTCCCCGCGTGCTTGCAGACTGGGAGCTCCCTGCTTGGAGCAGCGCTGTGTCCCTGCGCTCTGCTGGGTTTCCTCAGCTCTTCTCATAGGTGCAGCACGGGATGTTACTGCTGCCTGCAAGCTGTCTCCTTGCTGTCCTTGGACATCACAGCTGTACAGCCCTGTCACTATTTGAAACTGACAGATTTACTGCAGTGGCCCTTCACAGAGAATCTCATTTTCCAAAATCCACATCATTTCTGCAGTGTCACCTTCTCCGGTGTCGCAGTGCACGCCGCACAGCAGTGCTGCTGGCTCGCAGCTCGCTCTGTGCTGATGCTGCACATCAGCACCGTGGGGCCGTGCAGGCTGAGCCCTCCTGGCCCCGTCCCTCTGTGCCATTCTGACTGAGACATTTACAGAGCGTCATTTTTTAGGCCCCTGTGCTACCAGCTCTGCTTCACGTGCTGTTTCTTTTGCGGGGCTTGAGGCTGGTTTGCAGTGAAGGGAGCAGTGCCTTCTGCCCGGGGGGACTGCACTTTGCCAGGGTGATGTGTAGCTTCCAGAAAGCTTCACTGGAAACTTCAGGAAGCACGTTGTTCCATTCCTCCCTTTCCAGTAAATCACCAAAGTTGCGCTGAAGCGTGTTTGTAAAACACAGCCGCCGTCGGTGAGCTGTGAAACGGGGATGGCTGCTGCAAGGCCACCCCAGGCAGTGACAGGGAGGGGACAGGGGCTGGCTGGCTGCAGCCCTCAGCAGGTGCTTCAACCCTTTGGTTGCTCTGGACTTGGAGGCAGCGTGCTTGGTGGTGAGCTTAGAGCCATGGAGTCATTAAGGCTGGAAAAGACCTCTGAGATCCCCAGTCCCACCAGAGCCCTCCGTGCCCATGGACACGTCCTCGGTGCCACAGCCCCGCGGTTCTGAGCGTGGTGACCCCTGGGCATCCTGTGCCAACCTGTGCTCCTTCAGAGAGTGAGGATGGATCTCGGGAGGGAATGGAAGTGCAGAGTGAGAGCACAAACGCTTTCCCCGTCTCACCGTGTTCCTGGGCTCTTGGTGTTGGGCAGTGCCTGCTGTTTGGCCATGATTCTATAACGAGCCACAGCGTCTGCTCCGATGGCCGCTCTGTCTCAGGGTGCAGCCCATGTTACCTCTCCTGCTCCCCTCTCCCTTGGAAAGCCCCAGTGGGAGCATCGTGCACCGCACGCAGGGGATGGAGCACACGGGGCTGCAGGAGCTCTGCTGAGCAGGGCGTTGTGAGCGGGGATGGAGCCGCCTGTAGGCAGGGCCAAGGCTCCAGCACGGGAGGGAGGGGAAGGCAGAGCCGCTCTGCAGTGGGGATTTCATTTCAGGGGAATTCCTCCAAGATCTGCATTGACACAGGTGAGTCAGCGCTCAGCTCACTGCTTTGTGCCATCTCCAGCCACGCTGTGTCCCAGCTCGTGCTGCCTGCGGTGTGTCACCGCCTCTCGGTGTGACAGCATCTCACTGTGACCCCCAGGCCCACAGCGCCGGGTGCCATCCTGTTCCTCGTGCCTGGGGACAGCCCCATCCCAGGGCTGCTCCCTGAGGGTCACCGCCTGCAGCGCGGGAGGCAGGAGGATGAGGGCTTGTTTGCCAGGAGGAGCTGCTGGGGAGGTCCTGCTGGTGTTATCATTTCCTCTCTTTCCAATGAGAGGTTCTGTGGCTCTTCTCTGTGCCGCAGTCTCCCTGCTGTGAGCACCGAGGAGCTCGCTGGGATGTTCTGCCAGACACTGGCTGCAGTGCGAGCACTCCCAGGAAATGCCTGTGTGATCCCAAGGAGATGGTTTGTTCTAAGGGCGTTCTGCAAGGCAGGCTCGGCCCCGTCCTGAATTAGAAATCCAAGGCAGGAAACATCTCAGGCGTTCGTTTTCCCTTCTGGTCCTGCACAAATGGGAAAATCGAGACAGGAAAAAGCTGCCTTGGGAGCTTTCTGTTCTGCCAGGCCCTGCTCAGCTTGTGGGAGCAGGTTTGGGATGGAAGGGCTCAGAAATGCTCCCGGCTGTCTCCTGACCGGGCGCTGGGGCTGTGGCACCGCTTTCCCGGGGGCTTTGCTGTGCGAGGGCCCGAGCTGAGGCCCACGCCGGCCCCCGGCCCCGCTGTAACCCTGCCCCTCTCTGTCTCTGTGCAGATCCTGACGGAGCTGAAGTCGGACAATCAAAGGCTGAAGGACGAGAACGGAGCGCTCATTCGTGTCATCAGCAAGCTCTCCAAGTAGGGAGCCGAGCGGGACGAGGGGGTCCTACCCGCGCTGCAGCCCCACCGCTGAGCCCTGCCCCTTTCCTCCTGCCCCAAGCACAGCAGCATTTCAGCTGTGGGATCGCTCCTCCCCGCCCTCGGCTGGACCTTCCCTTTCTGCCCTTTTCCCCCCCACCACGCACGCCCCGGCCGTTCTGTTGTTTTAATTTAAGCATGTTGTGGTATCTCGGACATCGGACTCAAGGGAGAAGAGAAGGATGCGGACTGGTGCTGCGCTGCCGCTACCTCCCAGGACCCCGCGGCTGGTGAGCAGCAGGGAGCTGCTGCTGTGCAGAGCGATGCTGCAGGAGCCGGTGCGGCGTGCCCGCACAGCCGGGAGATGTGACCGTGGGCAGGGACTCCGAGGACGCGCGTCAGCCCACGTGCGATGTGGGACCTTGGCTAAAATGTGATGCCACGAGGGATGGCAGCAGAGCTGATTCCTTCAGCAGGCGGGGACGGCTGCTTTGCACAGAGACCTGGATCTCTTTTATTTAATATCCAATTGCAGACGTGCTGGGTAAGTCCCTCACCGTGCTGCTGCTGGTGGTGGGGTGCTGCATCCCCCCAGGGCCCCTGCCGAGCTCCCTGCGCTCAGCAGCACCCGGTACCTGCACCTGGCCCGCTGTTCCCGGGGTGGCATCGCAGACATTTGCCAAACTTGGTGAAGGAGAAGGCATGGGATGTCTGCCCACAGGCGGAGCCCTGCCGAGCAGCCTGGCCGGGTATTTCAGGTCCCTGCGATGGCTTTTCAGCGTCAGGCTGCCAACAGAACCGAGCACGGCTCCTCGCTGATGGGTTTCGCACTGGGGCACGGAGCTGCCGTAGCTGTCCTCCACGTGGGGCTGCAGGGAGCTGCGTCAAAGTCTTTTAATCTGTCAGAAGTTTGCAGTCAGCCTCGGCCTTGAAGGAAACCTCAAGAAAAAACCCCAACCCTCTGTAGTGTTGTACGGACTCAGAACAGTTTGCAATTGTTCTCTCTGTGGGCATTCGGGCAGTGACTCCTGCACGTGCTGCATGCAGTGCCCCGGCACCAGACCTGCTGAGCTTCCCCACCAGCCCGCTCTGCTCGCAGCGCGCAGCCCCGCTCCAACCTCCTTCCTCTCCTCTCCTCTCATTGCCTTTGTCCCTGGATTTCCTGCTCTGTGCCCTGGGCTCCCCGTGCTCGGCGGTGGCATCGCGCTCCGCTGGGTTCGTGGCGCTGCGCTGAGATGCGGTTGGATACTTGAACACGAGCGTAGCTCTTAAGCTTGCTCAACAGGGTAAGATTCATCAGTCTGTCCTGGCACCTTCTGCTGGCTGTCGTGTGCGTTTCCCTCTCCCTTGGGGCTTTTTGGTTTTGTTTCTTTGTAATTCTCCATCTTCCCCTCCCGTCCCACCTCTCTCTGTGCCGGGTGGGCTCAGGGCAGCTCCGCACAGAGCTCCCACTGCTGCTGCACAGCCCCACGGCCGCTCCCCTGCTGCTGTGCTTTGGGGAGGAGGAGACGCGCTCTGACGGCACCAGGGCACCAGGCAGCCCGTATTCCTGCTTCATGCATCCCTGCTCTATGGGACAGCTGTAAGCCTTGAGCTCCGGTCAATGCTTTCCCCGCACGCCGCTCCCCCTCGGTGCGCGCTGGATGTGAGTACGGCTGCGTCTCGCTGTTCTCTCCCACCCTCACCCAGCCCCGGGCTCTGCTGCAGCAGTGCCGCCCTGCCCCGCTCCCGCTCCATGGTCGGGGCAGCCCGAGCCCCTGGCTGCTGGGGCCCGGCCTCCAGCTGCAGCGATGCTGTGCCCCTTCCTCCCGGGACGCTCAGTGCGCCCTGTCCCCGAGGAGCTGGACACGAAGGGCTGAGCCGCGCGGCACCGAGCGGAGCCAAAGCTGCAGGGGATGCGTGGCAGCACTGAGTCCCAGCCAGCGCCGTGCGTGCTCCGTGCTGACCACGGGAGCTCAAACCCAATGGTGGGAAGGACGAGGTGCTCTCCTGGAGCTGAATGAAGCAGAGCCCTGGGGAGGCGGCGGGCGGGATTCCCTGCGTTCCGCGCTGGGGACGGGGCGCAAGGAAAGAGGTTCCTGGAACTGTCCCCTCCTTGACGCGGAGCATCTGCCAGGCGTGGTCTCCTTTGGAGAACACGGAGCTTTTTTTCTAAGCAGTGCTTGGGGTGAATTCGTTTTTATTGCTTGGGGTGAACCCCATCGTGGCTGCGAGTTTGATGGTGGCTCCCTGTAAATAAACCCCTTGGAGGAAGCGGGACTGGGGAACCAGGCGGGGACAGAATGTATTTTTATGCAACTCTGAGTGGCCTTTCAAACCCTGAGATGAATGATTTGTTTTACTGGTTGTTGTTATATAGTATTCTAAGTATTACGTGTTTGAAAGTTTGGGAATAATATTCACATCTATGATGCTTGTAAACACGACAGTATTTATAAATAAATAAAATAAGAGTTGATAAAATAGAAGTTTTGCTTTGGTGGCTGTCCTTCTGGAGCCGGGGAGGAGCGCTCCTGTCCCCCCCACGCCCCATCCTGGATGGAATGGAAGCCCCCAGTGGGGACGGGGGGGGGGGAGCGGCTTCCAATGTGGAAGGGACTGTAGGAAGGAAGGGGACAGAGCCCAGCAGGGGCTGTGTGAGGGGACAGGGGGGGCCCCAAGTGGTGGTGGTGGTGGTGCTGGTGCTGCCCTGTTCCTGCAGACCCCCAAGGTCGGGGGGGTTCCGGGCGCTGCTGGAGCTGTGGGTGCCCCCGTGCACGGCAGGGAGCCTTAAAGGGCCCCTTCCAAAATCCGTTCTGTGATTCCACGAGTTGATGAAGCTGGAAGCTGAGCACTGAAATGTCCTCATGTGAGTGTGTCCCCAAACCCCCCCTCCCCCCCAGCAGCAAAACCAGGTGGGCAGCAGGGCTCCTTTCAGCCTTTCTTTAATAAGGAGACAGATATCATTACAAAATAACCATTGGACGATCCGAGACGGGAACGACGGAGGCCACACGAGGGGAAGGGGCT
>NC_034433.1:711539-724791 GCF_002078875.1 Numida meleagris | reverse complement strand
AGAGGAAGAGGAAGAGGAAGAGGAAGAGGAAGAGGAAGAGGAAGAGGAAGGGAGCAGCCCCCAAACAGACCCAGCAGAGCCCCAGAACTGCTCCCCAGCACCTTCCCACCACCGTCTCCAATGGTTCCGCAGCACAGATGCCGTCGCAGAACATCCCCGCGTCCCCGCCCGCCCCCTCCCCAGCTCCGAGCCCCGCAGCCCGGTGCGCTGCGGTCTGATATGGCTTCTATTCTGCAGTGACGTGAAACGCGACACGGGACACCGAAGCCACGATGGCACAACGCGACAAACACGGGAACGACAGACGCACATGGAGGTCACGGCCCTCCGCGGGCTGCGGGCATGCGGTGCTTCGTGGCCTATTTTCTTCTTCTGCGTGGTTTTATTTTGTTTTATTTTATTTTTTCGGGGTCGGGGGGGAGCACTCAGGCGATGAGTTTTGTCCGGCGCCCGCTCTGCTCTGCTCGGGCTCGGCCGGGCCATGCTGTGGGGCGCGGGCGGCTGCAGCTCATGCACTGCTCGTGGTATGTACAGCGATGCACGTCCCCATACAGCTACCTACACACAGCTGGGGGGGTCAGAGGCAGCGCAGATGGCTTCTGAAGGTCGGTGGTTTGTCCCTTTTTTGTTTTTTTTTTTTTTTAAATTATTATTATTAAAATTAAAAATAAAGAAAGACGCGTCATGTATGAAAGTCAGAGTTTTCCCCCCGAGGCTTGAAGAGTCCGAATGGGAATCGCAAAGTGCAGCGGGGGCGGGGGGCACAGCGGGGGGAGAGTGTGCACAGCGGGTGTCTGTGTGTGCCAGGGCTGTGGCCGCTTGCAGGAGGTGTTGGTGCTGAGCTCCAGGACCCCCCCAGCACAGAGCCGAGCACCGCGTGCTGCTCTGGGACTGGGCTGGGGGTTCCTGCTGCTGCCCTCACTGCCCCACGCTCCCGTTCATTAAAATCACCCCGAGATTTCTCCTCCCTTCGCTGCACTGTCTGCTCATGGCCTTGTTCACACCCTGATACATCCGTTATGGGAAGAAACAAATCGAAGCCGGGGAACCACTGCTCCCAGCCCCTGCACACGGACCCCAGGCGTGGGACAGCAGTTCAGGGGTCTCAGTCCCACCCCCAGCTCAGGGCAGGGCGATCCCCACCAGCACACCATGGTGGTGGCTATCAGAGCCCCGAACCATGCCGAGGATGGAGGTGTCCTCCCCTTGGCACCCCCAGAGCTGCGCTGCCCTCACCATTGAGTTCCCCACATCCTCCTGCCTCCAGCTGCGGGGTGCAGTGCCCCTCAGGATGATGGCCCCAGGGGGAGCTCAGCTTTGGCACATTGTCCCTGGGCTCAGGGTGCTGGCACCGAGACACCAGGTGTAGAACCCCAGCAGCATCCCAGTGCCTCGGGCTTCCCCGCTGCGCCCTGAAGCTCTGCTCCTCCAGTGCAAGCCTGCTCGCCCAAATGCCAGTGCCTTTCACGGCCCAGCAGCGCCAAACGCTGCGTGCTGAGGACGTTCCAAGGACCTCCTCCCACCAGGACCTTTGCCACAAAACCTGGGGTGCAGGAAAGCAAAGCAGAGCAGTGAGCACAAGGCTGCCAGGGAGAGCTGCACGGGGACACGGGGACAAGGGAACACGGGGACACACTGCACCCCAGTGAGGACTGGGCTGAACTGGGCAGGGCCATCAGCTTCCCAGCTCAGGGGCTTGGATCCAGAGAGCCCAGAAAAGTTCTTATCCAACCAGTGCCACTGCAGGTGACAGGAATATGGCTTATTCCACCCAACAGGAGTGGGAGGGGGTGGGTGTGTGACAGCAGTTGGCTCCTGGGGAGCAGCAGCCCATGGGGACTCGGGGGGGATGCGGTCCCCCAATGGTGGGATGCAGCCATGGGGCTGGAGCTGCCAGAGCCCCACCTGGGCTGTGCTGGGTGCCCACGATGGGGCTCAGCTGTGGAGATGGCAGTGGATCCCAGAGAGGCTCCTCCCGCACTCAGAGACCTCTCCATGTGAAGCAGTCTCGGGGAAGCATCTGTAGCGATGGGTTTCTATGCGGTGTCTTCAGGAGGCAAAGAGCAGCGCCAAGCGCGATGGGAAACGCAGAGCTCCACAGCTCAGCCTCTGGTGACACCACGGTGGTGGCCCATGCTGCATCCCCACGATGCATCTCCTCCAAGTGCTCCATCCATGCACTCCTCCTGCATCCCCCCAGCTCCTGCAGCACAGCTCCGCCGTCCCTGCACACCTCTCCCCAGCAGAAGCCAAAGCTGGAGCAGCCCAGCGCCACGTCCTCACCCCACGGGAGGCACAGCAGGAGCGGGGAGGCAGCCAGGTCTCCCGCAGAGGTCACGGATGTCCGTGCTGGTGCCGGTGCCCCAAGCAAGCACAGTGAGTGTGGTCATCCCGCTCCGGTGGCACCTCCACGCAGCGATGCTCCGCGGTCCCCACGGGCAGAACGGAGGCAGTGGGGCCGTGGGTCGGTGACGCGGCACTGGGGAGGGATGGGGGGTGGAGGGGATGGGGCATGCAGCCAGAGGGAGCGATGCTGGAGAATGAAAAGAACCATCTGAGTCTTTAACCTCTTCCCCTGGAAGCTATTGGGACTGTCTGGAAACCCTTCCACAGCCGTCAAAGGGAATTTCAGCTTAAAACAGAACGACGACGACAAAAAAAAAAAAAAACAAAACCAAATGTTGCGTAACTGAGGTATCGGTAGCTCTGGGTCGCTTTGAATGTCCGTGGGCCCGCGCCGGCCGCAGATCTTCTATTTGTTCTTCCCGAGAGCTGCGTCCACTTCTTCCTCTGGCTTCAGCGAGTGCCACTGGGCGATGGGCCGCCGCGGGTTGGCCAGCATGTCGGACCAGTGCCGCAGCTCCGTGCCCGTGGAGTTGAAGCCCGTGAAGATCTTGCCGATGGCTTCGTTCTTGCCCAGCTTGTCGTAATCCAGCACCGTGATGACCACCTGCACTTTCTGGAGGAGGAAGCTGTCGTTAGAGGCAGAAAGGCAGAGCCCTGCGGATCCTATGGGGCTGAGCCCCACTGTGGCCTCTTTTGGGGCAGGGTCTCCTCTATCCCTCCATGGTGGGGACTCCACTCATCCTCACGTGGACACCCCTTCTACACCTGGGGTGAGTACTACAGGGCCAGGAGCAGAGGAACGGGTACACGTGGCGCTGAGGGACGTGGTTTGTGGGCATGGTGGGGATGGGGCACAGTTGGACTTGATGAACTTAGAGGTCTTCTCCAACCTTAATGACTGGGTGATTCTATGAAAGCCCCCTCCGTGCCATGAGCTGGGTTTGGAGTGCATCTCCAGACCAGGCTCAGGGTGGGACTGGATGGGTTTCATCTGGACCAGG
Source organism: Numida meleagris (assembly GCF_002078875.1). NCBI lineage: Eukaryota > Metazoa > Chordata > Aves > Galliformes > Numididae > Numida > Numida meleagris. The sequence goes on along the minus strand of NC_034433.1, from coordinate 721,444 downwards.
GGCCCAGCAGGAGACCTCAGTCTGCTGGGACGTCTGTCACTTCCCCCCTGCCCACACGTCCCTAAGGATGTCAGCGCACCAACCTGTATCTGCTCAAAGGGGATCTCGAAGCTGAAGGACTCATTGAAGTAAGGGTTTAAGGTCTTCTTCTTGACTGTGGTCTTCTTCTTCTTCAACCTCTTCCCATTCTGCAGCAGGTGGATCTTCACGTAGGGATCTGGGGGAAGGGGGTGCATCAAGCAGGGCTGGGACACCCATGGGACACCCTGGGCAGAACTCAGCCTGAGACCAGGGCACCGTGAGGTGAAGAGTTCAGAGGTTTGTGGATGGAAGCCAAAGTCAAAATATTTCAAATTTAGGGAGTCACTGGGCAAGGGACAGAGATGCCCCTCCTGCTATGGGTTTCCTTGCAGAAGGGCTGGGGGTGGTGCAGTGGGAGCAGCAGATGCCCCATTGCTGGAGCAGGAGATGCCAGCAATGAGTCCAAACCTCATCACGCACTGAGCACCAAACTCAACCCTTCCCAAGGGGCAGGGGGCTCATCTCCCCTTCAGCATGACCTGGGGCTGCCTCCAACAAAGGACATGGAGAGCACTGGGGTGGGTCAGCAGGATGATGCCCCTGGGCAGCACCCACCTGAGAGGCCCCCAACATCCATCTTCTTCAGGTTCTTGGCCTCCAGGATGCACACGGTGAGCTTGCCGGCCGTGGGCACATACCGGAGGGAGATGCAGATGTCTCCGAGCTTCTCTGGCTGCCGAGCAGAGCATTGGCAAAAAAGAGGAACGGGGTCAGTCCTGGCTCATAGCATTAGGATGGGTCCATCCCGAGTGCTGTGGGGCCACCCCACATCTCAGCTCTCACCTCCTCCTTCTCACCGCTCTGCAGGTCCCGCCACTCCTCGATGGGTTGGCCCAGGTCCACCGTGTTCATGGGAACCTTCACCTCTCCGATGATGTCGTGCTTGGAGAAGCGATCAAAGTCGTAGATGGCCATCACCAGCGTCTTCCCACCCAGCTCTTGGTAGGGGACCTGCACAGGAAGAGCCACCAGGTGCCAATGGGCCCCAAGGAGCCTGCAGCCACCCAGGGAGACCCAGCTGTGGGGTCAGGATGCAGCTGGGGGACAGACAAGGTCCTCACCTTGAAGGTGAAGGTCTCGTTGAAGGCAGGGTTGAGTGTCTTCTTCTGCACCTTGGTCTCATACTTCTTCTTCTTGTCGGGGAGCAGGAACACCTTGACGTAGGGGTCCGAGGTGCCACCCATGTCCAAAGCCGGCAGTTCAGCAGCTTGGAGGATCCCCACTGTCAACTGGAGGGGACAGCTTGCCTTCAGCACAATGGGCTCCCAGCCCCAGCACAGAGATTTCTCCTCCCCAGCTGCACCCCCTGGGCAAACCCCAGCCCCTCCAGCACCTGGTTTGCCTGGAAATCGTAGTCCAGTGAGAACTGCAACTTGCCCAGGTTCTCCGGCTCCTTCTCCTCTTCTTCACCTTCCCCCTCTGTCAGTCCTGTCTCTGCATCATCATCGTCCTGGTGGCCAGAGAAGCACGCAGGGGGAGGAGCATGAGGGAAAAGAGCGATGTTATGGGCAGCACTGGGGAGGAACCCAGGGCAAAGCAGGGAGCTGGGGGCTTGTGGGGCCCCATTCATCCCCTGGGACGCAATATCCCCCAGGATTTGGGAATCACAAAGGTACCCCCTTGCTGCAGCATGCAGGTGGGGAGATGCACTGCAGCATCATGCCCCAGACCCAGTGGTCCCAAGAAATTCCCTTCCCCCAATGCCTTCTGACCCCCCAGGATGGGGAGATGTTCCCAGCTCTGCCCTGCACAGCACCATCTGCCTGGGGATCCCCAAACCCTGGGGACTCCAGACCAGCAGACCCTTGGCAGCACCCCGAAGGACGTCACCTGGTTGCCCGACTTCATGTCCTTCATGTTCATGGCGTTCTTCATGCCCTTTCCCTTCTCCTTCTTGTTCTTCTTCTTCTTGCAGCAGCATTTCTTGCAGATGCAGAAGCAGCAGGTGAGGAGGAGGAGTCCGGCCACCACCGCGATGGCGATGAGGGCCCAGGGCGGCACTGTGGGGACAAGAGGTCAGCCCCGTCCAGCCCCACCACCCCACGCCCCGTGGGGCTGCAGGGAAGGGGTCCTGGGAGGAGGGGCGGCCACTCACAGGGGATCTTGTTGAGCTCATTCATGAACTTGTCCCTCAGCTTGGTGAACATGTCCTCCTTGCTCTCTCCCGGCCCCGCGGCCTCGGTGGAGTTCTCCATGGTGGCCATGGGCATCGTGGTGGCTGTGGCCTCCGGGGCCATCATGGACGCTTGCTTGAACGTCATGGTGGGACTGAGGCACCCTGCAACACAGTGCAGGTCCCTTGGTCCCTGCTGTCACCTCCCAGCCCTGCAGGCCCTGACGCGGCCGCCAGGGATGGGGACCCCCACCCCAACGGGTGCAGATGTGGCACTCGCTCCTGCAGCAAACGCAATGCTAAGAGCCACCAGGACCCAACCTGGTGACCTTCATAGCCCCAGCAAGGAGAAGTGGGCAGGGGGGCTTGTCCCACCCGCCCCAACTGAGGCAGCCCCTCAGAAAGCACCAAAACAGCCCAAATTCATCACATCCATCCCTGCTGCAGCCAGCGCCAAGGTCACTGCTGATGGCGGCTTCACCACAATTGGAATGCTTCCCCATAGAGAAAGCACAGAACCCAAAGGCAGAGCTGAAGTGTTCAGGCTGCTGGTGCTGCCTTGGGGGACTTAAAGCCCAGGACTGCAGGGGGAGGTGCCCACCAGCCCTAGGTGCTGAGCGGGGCTGGCACCAGCCTTGCCTGCAGCACGCTCTGCTTGAAGCAAGCCCTGCCTGCAGCTCGGAGCAATGCCTGCAATGAGCAATGCCTGCAATGAGCAACGCCTGCACCAAGCTCTGCTTGCACCAAGCCCTGCCTGCAGCTCTGAGTGACGCCTGCACCCCTCAGCGCTGCCCTTGGAGCTGCACCAGGACCTGCCCAGCACAGGAGCTCCTGCTTGGCCCCAATTCCTTCCCTCTGCTCAGAGGTCCCGCAGCAGCAGCAGCAGCCCCGGGCTCCGCTCTCTGCAGGATGAATTTCTCTCCGAACTGCTGATGAGCGCATTTCTGCCCATCTGTTATGGAAACCGCAGAAACCGCGTCAGAGAGGTGAGGATCCGGGGGTGAGCAGCCCTTCCCGTACTGCATCCATCGGTGCCTCCATCAGTGCCACCCATCTGTCCGTCCGTCCGTCCTTCCTGCAATGCCGCAGCCGTGGGTGCAGCAGCACAGTGCGAGGAAGCGTGGCCGAGCAGCAGGAGGAGGAGGATGAGGAGGGAGCTCGGGGGCCCAGTGGCACTCGAGAGCTTCTGAAAGCCCAAACTTGGTGTCCTGCCTGTCCGGCCGCAGCACAGATGTGTGCAGGGGAGGAGGTTCTGCAGCGCTTCACGGCCTGAGCTGCATCGTGGTGCAAACAGTGGTGCAAACAGTGGTGACAGCAGTGCCCCTGCCCGAGGGGCACACACAGTGCGTGCACACGTATAGCTGCTTGTGCACAGCGTGCATGCACCTGTGTGTACAGAAGTGCTCGTGCACAGAGGGGTGCCTGCACCTGTATGCACGTGCTTGTGCAATGTCAGAAAGTACGGCTGTGCACAGTGGCGTGTAAATCCTTGTGCAATGTGCAAGGATGTGCAAGCATGTGTCTGCATGCACCAAGGTGCGTGTGTGCACGCAGGGCAATGAGCATGTTCCTGCACGGGTGTGTGACCTTGTGTGCACGTCTGCTCGTGGCCGTCTCAGGGTACAAATGTGCAGGTGTGCAGCTCTGCCCGTGTCTCTTGCACATGGGTGTGCACCGTACTCACATCTGCGTGCATGTGGCAGTGCCTGCAGCCTGTGTGTGAGCTTGCAAGCCTGCGTGTGCACATGCTCTGCATGTAAGTGTGTATGCACGGCTGTTTGCAGGTCACACTTCCACACACACGTGTGTGCACACCCTGCTTGGAGGGGTTGGTGCACAGCATTATTTTTTGCACTTTTCTGCTTCGTGCCTTCTTGCCTACATCACTCTTATTTATTTAAGGGAAAAGCAGCTGCAGAGGCACAGGGCTGGAGCTGCGGGACTACTTCATCACCCCAGCACACCCTGAGCAGGGTCACTAATTAGCAGCACTAATTGCTCCCACCGGTGCAGGGGGAAAACTGAGGCACAGGGCTGGGGGAGAAGGTGCTGCCCCCGGGCCCCCCTCAGCCCCACACAGGGGGACACCGCACAGCCCCAGGGATGACATTTTCCAGCACTTTTGGTATCACTCCTTCACCCCGTGAGCCCCGGGGCACCCCCACATCCCCCCCCTGCCACCGCCCCGCCGTGCCCCCTCCCCGTGCAGTGCAGTGCAGTGCAGTGCAGCGCGGGTGCAGCGAAGGCACTGCAATGCAGCGCTGCAGGGCTCGGGTCTGTGTGTTGCTTGTTTTTTTGCTTTAGCACATTTTTTTTTCTTTCTGTTTTTCCTCCATTCGAGGGAAAGCTGTTGAGGGGAGGGGGGGGCAGCTCCCTTACCCCTTCCCCTGCTCTGTTCCCTGTGCATCCCATTCGCACCCATCTCCCCTCGCCCTTGGCCCAAGAGCAAATGGGGGTACAGCACCAGCAGCACCGCGGGGCTCTCACCCCCACCCTGCAAACCCCCATGGAGATCCTGCCGGGATTCCCCCGTACCAGCAGCGGGAAGCGCTGTCCTGCATCCAGCTGCAGCCTGGGCTCGGGGGAATCCCTCTGGTGATCCCTTCATCGCTCCCACTCCTGCACAGGGCTTCAACCCACAGAGCCCCCACGAGGTAAAAGGGGATTGGGGCTTTCCGCGTGCAACGCTGCATGGGCAAGAAGTGGGGGCTGCCCAGGACCGCAGGAACTGGAACCAGGGAGAGGTGTGGGGACACGCACAAGGGCAGAGATCAGCAGCTAATCATGACTAATGAAGCTGAGGCAGCAATTAGTGGCGGCACGCCTGGGTAGCCGGCTGCAGGAGCCGCAATTCGCCGCGCTTGGGTTCGCACGGCGGCTCTGCCTTGTCCCAGGGTGACCCAAGGAGGGGTCCCCCCAGACAGCACAACCCACAGAGGGAAACTGAGGCACGGGGCAAACAATGGGGAGTGTTGTGCTATGAGTGGGGGACAGTGCGAGCTGCAGCAGGCTCTGCCGGGGCTCCCAGCACCGATCCCATCCGAGATGCTGCAGAATCCCACGCAGGGAGCGGCTGTGCTGGAGGTGCTGCTATGAGCAAGGACCCTGCTCCTCCGTCACAGCCGCTGCGTTATTGAAAGCAGAGCTCGGAGATGCGGAGCGGTTAAATACAGACTTAAAAGTAGCCTTCATCCATCATTTGGCCACCAGATTAATGGCCCAGGACGTTCCCCAGCCGGAACACGCTGCTCCCGCTGCCCGGCAGCACAGCACACACAGTTGGAGCAGCTGAAGGTCGATGGATGCACGGAGCTGGGGGGGACGATTGCACCCCACAGCCCCGGCCCATGCTGCGCCCAAGGGAGGGGGCTGGGAGCGCTGTGGGGATGGGATCCCCCAAGTACACGGGAGGGTGAAAACAAGTGGTGAGTGCACGGCTCCAAAGCAGGCGGCTCCGAGCTGCGTGTGGTGCATCTGCCATCCCAGGGCTCTTCACTATGTCCCTGCAGGGCTCAGGTCCCAGCTGTCCCCTGCCCAGTGGGACGCAGCATGGGCTGCAGCCAGCACTCCCTGGAGCTGCTGCAGTGCTGTCAGTGAATGCACAGTGACTGCTTTCCCTCAGCTCTATTAAAGCATTTGGCTCCTCAGCGCTTTGGAGACCCCACGGAAGGCAGCTCCATCGCTAATTAGCAGGGAAGCAAAGCAGAGCTGGCTCCAAGGCACCTGCAGAGACCAAGGGGCACTGGGAGCAGCCCTTGTGGTGCAGCAGCACAGACACAGCCCTGTGCTGCACAAAGGTTTTGGCTCATGCGTTGTTGCAGTGCCCACAGCCCCCACACAATGGCACCACGGAGAGGTCCCCGAGCCCTGGGGACCCCGAGCATCCCCCCTCCGGGGCCCCAGCAAAATATTCCTGCTGCAGCCGTGGGCACAGCTGCTCACCACCAACAACCCTCCCCAAACTGCCGACAGGGGCTGCCCATCCCAGCCCGCTCCCCACACCATGGTGGTTGCACTAAATAGGGCAACAGAAGGCGCTGGGGCTGAGCCATCCCGAGCCGCCGGCTGCGCACCAGGTTGGCACCGTGAGGCCGCGGTGTGGCCGTGTCGGCGCTGCCCTGCCCACGCCGGGACGCTCGGTGCCGTGCCATGGCGCTGCGGCGTCTCCCGATCAATAGGAGGAGAAGGCAGACAGCGGCTCCTGGGGCAGAGCCAGGAGCTGAGCCAGGCGCGGAGTTGAGCCGCATCGATTTGGGTTTGGAGGAGGGAGAATGATGGCACGGTGCTGGCAGCCCCTGCCCCCCTCGCCTGCTCCCAGCAAACCTGGGTTCCGACTCCCCCAGATCTGTCTGGCTGTGCAGATGGACGAAAGCCACCGGGCAGCCACGCAGCTCCAGGCCCTCTGCTCCCCACTGCCCTGCAGTGCTCCCAGGGGTTTGGGGCACACACACCATGCATCCCAGAGGAGCAGCACAAGCAAACAGGGCTCATTGTGGTATGGGGTCACCTGCCCCAGCCCCCTTTGGTCACAGCTGCATCCCCAGGGACAGCCCATGTCCCCACAGTGCCACCGTGCACTGAGCTCAACTTAAATGCTGCCATCGCTCCGACCACTGGAGTGGCTCCCGCAGCCCCTGCAGCGCCCGCACACCCACCCCTCAGCCCCGGGCTGACCCCAGCCCACAGCAATGGGATGGCCACGCACCATCTCCATCTCCCTATGGGACAGATGTCCCTGAGCGTGGCACCAGGACTGCACCTCCTGCCAGCAGCAGCTGTTCCCTCCCATCTCCCAGTGATGCACCAGCCCAGAGCCCCGCTCTGTAGCACCCTGCGAGGAGGAGCAGAGGAGCAAGGAACACCTGAAACGATGCCTTTAAGCAGAGCCCACAAGTGTTCCCTAAGACGTGTGCTGTGCCGAACACAGCAAAGCCAGGAGCCCCTTCAGTGCAGGGCTGTGGATGCAGCACTGCCTGCATTCAGCAGTGAAGGTTTGGTGCAGAGTGCAGGACGGCCACACGCAGGGACACACCGCAGCGATTTAATGCAGCCCAGAGCAATCCCAGCACGGGGGCTGCAGCGTGGGCACATCCCATAGAAGCACCCTATAGGGACAGGGTGGCCCCTGCCCGGACCCTGTGGGCAGACCCCAGCTGGCAGCAATGTCCCAAGCAGCCAGAATCTGAGGGGTTCGCATCCCATGTTCTGGGGCTGCTCGGGATGGGTGAGTGCAGGCACTGGGTGGCACCGGTGCAGGGCATCTCGGATTCCAGCCACACGCTGCCTAATTTACGGTTTAATTAATAAATGGAGAATTATGCTGAGTTGATCCAATACCTCTGGACGTGCGATGTTATCAAAATCCCATTACCGATGAAGGAAGGCATGAAGAGCAAAATTAGCTTTGGCATCTGAAACATTTCAGCCGATGCGATAACACAATTATTAGGGCTAATAATCAAAGAGCACTTGGGGGAACGCAGGCTCCTGTGGGAGCTGAGCCCAGGGTGGGGGCAGGGGGGGCAGTGGGGCTCCCACCCCAGCAGGCAGATCCATCCGCAGCCAAGGGCAAAGCGCTTGGACAGCCTCCACCGCTCAGAGCCCCGGGCATGGGGACACGCAGAGCATCAGCAGGACAGCACCGAGCTCTGCTGCTGGGTTAGGGGGAAAAGAAAAACAACACCAGGGTTGGAAAGCAGCGGGTACTCGGTCCCATCTATTTGCTTTGGGCACTGATCTTGCTCGAGGACACCCCACCTCCCTGCGCAGCCAGGAGGAGCAGAAACTCAAGCAATAATTAGGAACCGCAGTCATCTGGCGCCGGGAGCTGGGCCTTTGCCAGCAGCACCGTGAGCAGAGAGAGCAGCACCCGCTGCTGCCCTGCAGGAGCCCTCTGCGCTTCGGTGCCCCTCCGCCAGCATCCCCTGGGCTCCGGCAGCAGGGAGCTGCTCCCCCAGGAGCGAGTGCTGCAGCACCCGCTGAGCTGCTGGGGGGGGAGGAGGGGGGCTCGTCTGTGTTTTCCTGTCCCCTTCACACCGTGGCATCAGGCAGAGGGCGCAGAGCCAGGGCTGCCCAAGGCGGAGCGGTGCAGGGGATGTTGGTGCGCTGATACCGCTGGGATAATGCAGGAGGAGGGATGCACTCCTGCCCTACAGGGGATGGGGTCCAGGAGCTCCCAGCAAGGGCACCCCGCTGCCCAGCACAGGGGCCGGAGATGTGCAGGTGACTGGGGGCAAGGTCAGACCCATCCCTGTGCTTCACCACCTGCAAGAAGCGGGCAGAGCATCGCTCCCAGAGGAACGTGGGGCTGCTGGGGGGTCCGATGGGTTCGTGCCGTTCCCGAACAGCGTGGCTCATGTCCCTGCTGCTCCGTGACCTTGGGTGCATCACCTCTCACAGCGCCCCGCGCTCCCCCAGCGCTGCGACCCAGCAAAGCCGCTCTGCTTCTCTGCAACAGCCTCCAGCCACGAGCACTGACCCCATAGTGAGGTGAGAGCCCCGGGCATCCCGCAGGGCCCCAGCAGCCCACGGCAGCGTGGCCGAGGCGCTGCGCTAGCGAGGGATAATGCAGCAGGCAGGAGACGACGCCTGCCGGCCGCTGCGCTCCCGTACAGCGCGCACAGAGCGGAAAATCTGCAGCAGCACCTGGGTGCACCAGCAGGCAGAAGTTTTGCTGCTGCAGAGGGGCGGGTGGGGAGCCCCTGGGCAACCTGCAGCAGTGACATCGCAGGGTGGGTGTCATCGTAGGGGGGGGGGGTGACATCCCAGGGTGGGTGACATCCTCGGGTGGTTGAGGTCCCAGGGCGGGTGACATCCCAGCGCTGCACCAAAGCCGCGCGCAGCGCAGAGGGACACACACGGAGCTGCCGAAGCTCGGGGTGCAGCTGGGGACCGCCGAGCGCCTCGTGACACAGTCACCTTGTCCGGCTGCCTTCCCCCTGTGCAATTGGCAGAGCTCTTTTGGGATCGCCGCCGCTCCTCCGAAAGTAGGCTGCGGGCGGGATGCGGGCACACGGCCCCGGGTAGCCCAGCGCTGCCGCCCCGCACCGCCCCACCGCCGCAGCCCGCGTGCAGGAGGAGCCCGGAGGCTGCTGCAGCCCCGCGAAGGGACCGGCAGAGCTGGCCGCGTTCCAGGACGCGGCGGAGAGCCCCGGGAGCTGCCGGCCCGGAGCCGCGATGCTGCCGCTGCTTCCCCGCACCGCACCGCACCGCGGCTGCAGCTGCGGGGACGGGGAACCCCCGGTCGCCTCCCAGCGCCGGGACTCCAAGGGCACCCCCGACCGCGAACACTCGTGGGCGCGGGGCTGAGAGTCACCGGTGGCCCGCGGCGCCCCGAAACCCGGGGTGCGTCCCGAATCCGGGGGGTTCCTGCATCCCGGGGTGGGGGGGATCCCGCAGCCGTCATCCCCGCAGACGGAGGAACCGAGGGGCAGCCCCTGGCACAGCCCCTGGCACCGGGCAGCGCCCAGAGCCCGCAGCCGCCCCCGTGTCCCCGGGATCCCGCACCAGCCCCGCACCGGCACCGGGAAACAGCGAAGCGACCCGCACACACCCGGGGACGGGTCACGGGGAGCGCGGGCAGCCCCGTCCCGCAGAACCCGCACCGCTGCGGCACCCGGGGAGCAGCGGAGAGAAACTTCGGCGGGCGCGAACTTACCGGGCGCTGCGGCGGGGAGCGGTGCCGGGGCGGTGCGGGGCGGTGCGGGGCGGT
>NC_034433.1:671977-711316 GCF_002078875.1 Numida meleagris | reverse complement strand
CGGGGACCCCGCAGCGATCCCCGGGGGGTCCGGGCTGGGAGCTGCCCCCCCCCCCTGAGCTCCACCTGTGCCGGGTGCAGCCGGGAGCCCTCCCCTGAAGCCCCGAGGGGGATGGGGGGCAGAAAGGCCGGGGTCACCTTGGGAGGAGCTGCTGTAGCTGCGTGGGGTGGTGGTGGATGCTGCTGTATCTACAGTCAGCGCTGCAGCCCCCCGGAGGAGCTGCTGTACTTATGGGGTGGGGATGTACCTGTGTGGGGTGCTACTCCACCTACACTGGGTAGTGCAGGATCCCATAGGTGCTGCTGTGCCTGTATGGAGCAGCATCGATACACCAGGCTCTGCAGTGCCCCATGGGTGCTGCTGTATGTACATGTGCTGGTTGGTGGACACATACTGGGTGCTGCAGTTCCCGTGGGTGCTGCTATACCCATAGGGGGTGGCGTGACACCCCACCACGTGCTGCTATACCCTGTAGTGGAAATGCTAAGACACGGCCTGGAGCAGTGATTGGGCACCTGGTGGGAGGCAGGGCCAGCCCAGCGCAGCTCAGGTGCATGCAATGTACCTGAGTGGCAGGAAGGGGTGGAGCCAGGACCCACCCCTCCCAGACCTCATTTAAGGGCTGGCAGTGGAGGTGAGGGCACCTACTCACTGGAGATCCCTGTGTACCTGAGGCTCTTCCAAAGGTAAGCAGTTTTTCTTCCTTTGTTTCTGCTTCCATGCTTGCTGCATTTGGGTTTGTTCTTATTTCTTGCAGCCTGGGATTGTGCCACTCTGCCATTATTGCTGTATTTTCCATCCCATTGCAGCCTTACAGCATTACACACCCACCCTGGGTGCTGCCCTGTCTAGAATGGGTGCAGTGCTTTCCCCCAGGGTTGCTGCTGTAGCAGTGTGGGGCAGTGATGCACCCCTTCCCAGCACTGCATTACCCTGCAGGTGCTGCTGTATTTAGATGGGGTGCACTGGGGGTGAGGGGTCCTGGCCCTGCTCTGCAGGTGCTGGGGCAGGATGGCAGCTGGCCATCACCTTCCCTGGGAGCCAATGGGAAGAGGATTCTCACACATGAGGATCCTCGCTGTGCTGGTGTTAATTGACGGCTCCTGGAGCATCTGTCCCTGCTCCAGCATCACTCTCTGGAGCAGATAGCAGACCTGGGGCACTACGGGCACTGTGCAGCTGACCCACAGAGTCCTCCCCTGCTCCCCAGCACTGTGCAGAGCAGTCACAGCCCCAGTGGGGCACAGTGTCACAACCCCCCTGGTCTGGGGCACTGTGCCACCGCGCAGCAACAGAGGACACGCGGCCAGGCAGTACAGGAGATAACTTTATTGAATCCAATGGTGTGAGACAGACGACCGAGAGAGACATGCCGGGTGGTGCGGGCGGCGTGGGCAGCAGGAGCTGACTTGGTGCAGGGCTGGGTTGGTTGCTGTCCTTCGGGATGACCCTCAAGCCTTTTCCTGGCTTCCTTCTGTACTTTCTTGAAGTAAAAACGAGGAATGGTGGCAAGAGTCCAGGCGGTGTTTGTTTGTTCCCTCTGATTGTTCCCGCAGCTATGTACAACGTGGGGTCGGGTTTCGACATCAGGTATAAAACGGAGCGAGTTTACAAACTTGGAGGCGAGGAAAAAGCAAAGACAGACAGGCGAGAGAGCAGTAGAAATCCGGACCAAAATCTTAAAGAGAAATTTAAAAAGTGCTATAAAACCCCTCGGCAGGAACACCATGCAGTTAAGAAACACAAAACCCAGTCAGTTACACAGATCATCTAAAACAGGAATTTGTCCATTTTCGTCTTTTATTTAATTAAAAAAAGGTTCGTTTGTTCTTTAATAGAAAAAAGCTAAAATTGTAAGGTTCAGGCCACCGGGCAGCAGCAGCTCGAGGGTGGGGGGGTGGCCCCCCAGGGGGCTCCTGGCGCTCCAAGGAGCTCCTGGCACCTTTGGGTGACAGCACCCTGGGGACAGCAGGCAGCCTTAGCACAGCATCCCCATAGGGACAACAGGCACCTGTGGGGCGGCAGGCAGCCCTGGGGAGGCGCAGTGCAATGGTTGGACCCATGGGGGTGGGCACCCCGTGTGACACGAGGTTCCCCAGCCCCCCCCCAATGGATGCCACAATGCTTGGGGACACCAAGAGGAGCCACCAGCACCGGTTCCCTTCAGAGGGGGCCCCACTGGGAGCCCGCACCCACAGTGCTCAGGGCTCGGCTGTAGGCGCTGTTCATCCCGCAGGGGTTGGGGGTCTGTGGGGTGTACGCACCGGCAGCTTATGGGGTGAACCCAGGGGACACTGCGGTGCGTGGCCCCACAAGGGTTTGTTGGGTATTTTGGTGGCTCCGTGGAGGTGCCAGGGATGAAATCCCAGCACGAGGCTGCGTCAACGCTGGGCGCTGTGGGGCTCTTCGAGGCACCCAAAGGTGCTGTGTGCCCCGTCCTCAGGGCACGTGGCCCCGAGGAGGGCGAGAGGGGAGGGAGGGGAGTGCGGGTCCCCGGCCTCGAGCGGCTGCTGAGCCGGCGTCTGGTACAATCAGAAAAGAAGTCAGCACAGCACAGTTATCACAGAGTACAAAAAAAGGAGAAAGACGCGCAGGGCCGGGCCCCGCCAACTCACGCAGGGCGTTCGACTACGGATCTATTTACAGCGAGTCCTCAGCTGACAACACAAGAGAAGGCAAACGGAAAGCCCTAGCGTCCAAGCCAGCGTGGGGAGGGACAGCCCTGTGCGGAGGGGCTGGCGGCGGGGGGGCTGTGGGACAGACGGAGAAGTGAGCACCATGGGGCGCGCGCCGCGGGAGGGCTGCGCGGGCAGGAGAGCACCGAGGGCAGCGGGGGGCAGGCAGAGCCCCGGGGAGATGGGGGGGGTCCCTGAAGGCAGCGGGGGGCAGAGCAGCCCCGAGGAACCGCTCCCCTAAAGGTGCTGTGCCCGCTGCAGGGCACGGAGGGGACCAAAGGCAGCGGCCCCAATGGGGCAGTGCTCAAGGAAGCACCAGCACCATGGTCCCAGCCCAGCTGGCCTTGGGGGCAGTGAGTCAATACTGCAGCAGGATGGGTCATGACCGTGTCCCCCCCCACTCCCGGCCCTGCGTGCCCCCTACCCACAGGGATTAAGGCAGTGCAGGGAGCAGCGCCTGTGACATTGCACCATAGGGCCAAGGGGATGCGTGGCCCCAGCTGGATGTCCCCAGAGCACCAGTGTGGGTACAGAGAGCCCATGCTGAGCGGGCAGTGTGCAGCTGGAGGGTGCGGAGTAGGCCTGGGGGGGTCACAAAACCCCATGGGGCAGTGGTGAGCCAGAGGCATGGGGACAATCCCAGGCATGGCCCTGCATCCCTGAGGGGACAGGGAGCAAATTGTGCCTGATGGCAGCCCCTGGCCCAAGGCTGGACTCTGCCTTGTGCTTTTGGGGAGGGGGCTGCCAGGCAAAGGGGCGCTCCGGGTGCACCCCACTGCCACCAGCTGCCCAGACCCATCCCAGCCAAGATGCGAGGCTACAGGAGGCGGATTTGGAAACTGGAAGTTGTCCAGTGAGCACCAGTTGTGTGACGGAAGGAGAGAGAGTGGTGGAACCAACAGCTGCAAAAAAAAATGGAAAGGAAGTGGAGCTGCTCGCAGGGGGGTGGGGGGGAAGCAATGGGCACCAGCGCATGGGCTCCAGCCCAGGAAAGCGAAGACCCAGAACAAAAAAAAGGGACCAAAGCGAAGTCTGGACTCGGTCAAAAGAAAGGAGGGGAGGGGGCGGGGGGGGGAATAATAAAATAACCAAAGCGGGGTTTATTGGGTTGTCCTAGGCTCAGCGGCTGCCATGCAGGTTAAATGAGGAACGTACGAAGAGAGCAGTGGGAGCATGGTGCCGGACAGACAGACACGGCCACACGCTCCTTCTGCACCCCAGCTCTGGCCCAGGGGGCTCCCGCGGGGTCCCTGCCCCACGCAGGGGCCTTCCTGCAGCTCCCTGGAGCAGGGGCTTGCCCGCAGTGGTCCCCCAGCCCCAAAACCCAAAAGTTTGCAATAAAGACAGAAAAATCAAGAAGAGAAACCAGGCTTCTCCTACCCCCGAAGAGGGGAGGGGAAACGGAGCCTTGTGCTCTCCCATGGCCGAGCCGAGCTTCCCCACACTGCGTGGAGACGCGCGGGGCCCCGGTCCTCGCTGCTCACTCGCCAGCCCCAGCCCCGCGCTCCAGGCTACCAGAGGAGGAGGAGGAGGAGGAGGAGGAGGAGGAGGAGGGCAGCCCAGTGGCCACCCCCTGCACCTGGGCCGGCATGTCCGCGCCTCACAGAGTCGATTGCAGGTCGGGATCCACCATGGTCTCACGGTCCGGAGACTCGATGTAGTTGGCGGCTTCCTGGAGCTTCAGCAGCATGGCCATCTGTGGGGAGCGGTGCATGGCACACAGCCCAGCTCTCCTCGCCCTCCCAAAGAGCCCACCCCAGGAAGCTCCTCGAGAGAGTAAAGCGAAGCCCGGAGACGTTGCAACCCCTTTCCCACCCCCATCATGAACTGGACTGGGTGCTTACAGCTCAGTGTGTGCAGGGGGACGGGCCCTGGAGCACGGAGGGACATGGGTAGTGGGCATGGTGGGATGGGCTGAGGGGTGGACTTGGTGATCTTACAATCATTAAGGTTAGAAGGATCACTGTGATTCTAGGAGTGGGCATGGCCGGGATGCGGTGGTGGTTGGACTTGATGTCATCAGAGGTCTTGTCCAACCTTAATGACTCTATGATTTCCATTCATGCCCCCGTCTTGCACCAACCCCGGAAGACACAGCATTTCTGCATCACCGAGGCAGGGTTTTCACACCAAAAACTAACTGGGAAAGCAAAAGGCCCAGCTCCATGCTGCTCTCCCTTCACCAGCCCCTTCCCAGCGCCCAGCCCCCCCCACCCCAGCCATACCAGGGGGTCCGCGTCCAGGGAGCTGGGCGTCGTGTCTTTGACGGTGCGCTCCTCGGGGGGGGAGACAGTGCTGTGGGGGCCGATGGTGGGCGGGGGCAGGTGGTACAGCTTGGACTGGTCTTGCTGCGCTGATGGCCAGGGCAGGGTGTCCCGCACCCACTCCACGGGGTCCTCCCAGGCCGCCTTCTGCCCGTGGACCTGCAGGCAAGGAGCAAGAGAGGTGGCACCTGCACAGTGCATCTCCACCCCACCCCACGGGACCACTGTGCATGCACAGCCCAGGTGCCACCAGCACTGAGTCGGGCCCTGGTTTGCGTCCCCATGTGCTAGGGATTGTGCTGGGTACCTTGAGCCCATCTTTCGCCCCCTCCTGCAGGTAAGGGATGATGGAGTTATTCCACAGGTCAATGAACCAGGTCCTGAAATCCTCAATTCCGATGGGGCAGGACAGGAAGAAGCAGGGACCTGCAGGGGGAGGCAAAGAGTACAGATGGGAGCTGGGCTCCCTGGCTCCAGCCCCCTGCCCCATGACAGCAGAGCACCGAGGAAAACACAGCACAACTGCACCCGAAGAAGAAGAGGTAGAAGAGAAAGGCGTGCCCGGCCGTACCGATGAGGAAGTCGGAGGTGCTGTGTTTCTCCAGAAAGGTGTGCAAGTGGTACCACAGCTTGGGCACCCAGTCCAGCACGCGCAGCAGCTCCTCCTTGTTGGCATTGACGTCTGTGTCCGACTCCAGCAGCTTCCGCCGCAGGTAGCGCACCAGGAAGCCATTGGCTGGCTCCACGTTGTTGGAGAAGGTCAGCATCCTGGGGGACACCTGGGTGCTCAGGGATGGGGCTCTCCACGTACCATGGTACCCCCCCAGCACCCTCCATGGTCTCCACACCCTTATGGGAGGTTCCTAGGACCCCCACACGGCCAAAGCCCAGGGTTGGGGTCATCAGACCCTTCCAGGATGGCAGGGAAAGGCAAGGGGCTTGGTCCTCATCAGGGTACCCAGTCACAGCACGTGTCCCTGGGACTGCCCCGTGGCAGGGGTGACAGCCCCTGGCCTCCCCACCCCCACAGGGATGCACCCCAGGGATGTATGATGCCCAGGAGTTGGACTCAGTGATCCTTATGGGTCTCTTCCATCTCAGGATAATCTATGATTCTACCTGAAGCTGAGATGGAGACCATGGTT
Organism: Numida meleagris; assembly: GCF_002078875.1. Lineage (NCBI taxonomy): Eukaryota > Metazoa > Chordata > Aves > Galliformes > Numididae > Numida > Numida meleagris. Next base: position 705,232 of record NC_034433.1, on the reverse strand, counting down.
CGGGGTCATCTTCACAGGCTGGTTGGTGGTCCCGATGATGTAGGGGCTGAGTGAGAGATGGGATCCATGAGAAAAAGCAGCCTGCATCACTCCCCACCGCAGCAGAGGCAGGCACATACGTGTCCATGCCGCCTGGCCTCCAGGAGGCCGTGCCGGACGGGGACACGCTGGGGCTCTCACCATTTGTGGTACTTGCAGGTGAGCGCGCCGTTAACGAGCTCGCTGATGGAGCCCGCCTCGCTGAGGTCGTCCAGGAGGATCACGAGCGGCACGTCCGCCGTGCCCGTCTCCCGGTCGATCTGGTTGGCCAGGTTGGAGAGGTACAGCTGCAGGTCCTGCAACCAACGGGGCATCGCATCTATGGCATCAGCATCAAGTGGGACGGCAGCACCGGTGCCGATGGGGACAGTCCCTCACCTTGCAGGACTGCTGGTGCATGTTGAAGGTGCTGACGATGCCCTCGGTGACGTCACGGCCCGAGCGTTCCACCAGGTACTCGGCCAGGCGGTTGGTCAGGTACGTCTTGCCGGTGCCGCTGGGCCCCGAGAGGATGAGCCGCCGGTGCTTCAGCAGGAGGCTGATGTAATGCTGCATCATGGGCTTGGGGATGAGCGTCTCAAACACCAAGCTGTCCACGCACTTCTCCTTCAAGCCTGCAGGGAGGGGTGAGGATGAGGGTTCCGCTCACGCCCAGCGGCACCAGGGGACAGAGTGGGGACAGGACAGCGATGGAGCCTCTCTGCCCACCGACCTTTGAGCGTCACCACGATGCTGCTCATGCCCCGGCGGCACAGCGGCAGCTCCGGCGGCTCCGTGTCCAGGACCCGCTTGATGTGGCTGATGCTGTAGCCATAAACAGACTCGGTGCTGAGCCCCAGCGTGGAGGCAGGATCCATCTTGGTGATGTAATCCTACGAAGACAAAGACGGGTCTGTCAGAGGGCGAGCAGCACTCAGCAGCTGAGTCCCCAGAAAGGACCCAGGCATGGAGAAGTAGCACAAAAAGGAGGCTCGCAGAAGAGGCGTCGTGATGCTCCTACCTTGAAGACCTGGCAGACAGCCTCATCCAGCATCTTCCAATCCACCTTCCCGCTCACCTTGGTCCAGCCCAGGAAAAACTCTTGTTGCTTGAGGTCCTAGGAACCAAGGCAGAGGCGTGCGGGGTTGGAGCACCGCATCAAGCCCCACAGGGACAGGTCGAGCACCCTGCACAGCCCACCCTTACCCCCTTGATGATGTGCTGGGGTGGCATGCGCACCACAATCCTCAGCATCAGCTCATCCTTCTGGGTGCCAGCACTGACCGCGTCCATGGGAGACACGTCTGGGGACAAAGCAGAGTCAGGGGGTCTGCCTACGCCCAGCCTGAGCCAGACCCTGCGCTGCCCTCTCCCAGCACAGGCAGCTCCTACCAGCATCCCCCAGGCTGGGGCTGAAGGCATGGCCCAGGGCGAGCCCCAGCGAGCGCCGCGGCGACGAGGAGGCCGACGTGCTGGTGACGTGGCCGGGAATGGATCCTGGCACCACCGAGGGCCCCGGAGCCACTTTGAGCCGATCGTTCTCCGCCTTCAGGAGATCCACCTCCAGCTGGGGGAAGAAGCGCAGGACGGGCCAGGTGAGCAGCTGCGCGCTGGCAGCGCCCCAGGGGATGCTGCACGGCTCCGGGGAGTGCAGCCGCCCTCACCTGCATGTTGTGCATGGTCTCCCGCAGCTGCTCCAGCTGGTGGGCCGAGTTGAGGGCCTCCAGGCGGATGTCCGTCAGCTTCATCTCCTTCTCCCACAGCTCCGAGCGCAGCTCCGACACCTCCTTCTTCTCGGGCTCGCCCTCGCTGTGCGCCTGGAAGAGCCTGGGCCAGGGAGAGAGCGAGGTGTGCTCAGGGCCGGGGTGGGCGCACACCAACCCCACAGCCAGCCCTCCTCCCCCGCCCCACGCACTCAGCTGTGTCGATGCCCACGGAGGAGGAGGTGGAGGATTTGATGGAGGGCGAGGCGGTCTCGGTGGAGCTGTGCTGGAGCTTGGGGGAGGATGGGGCCGACGAGTCCGGCGTGGCGATCTCCTCAATGTCCGAGTAGGACGAGGCCGATTTGGGCCCCTTCTTGATGCTGAAGGCTTTGTTGAAGGAGCTACGCAGCTACAGGAGACAGAAACGCTCTCATTACAGAAAGCTCTGCAAACACAGTCCTGGCCCAGCCTCGTGCCCAGGCCCACAGGCAGCCTGAACTGGGACCAGTGATACCAGGACCACCACTGAGACAGGACCGTTCCCCACCACCGCCCCGCTCTGCTGGCACAGCTGCCACCCCGACCAGCACCAACCACAGGACCACGTCCTGGCCAGGCTCCCCCACCAGCACCCACAGTGGGGCACTGCACCGACGTCCTGCTCCATCCCAAAGAGCAGACTCCATCCCAGCAGTCATCCCACCGCAGCCAACCCAGCAAGCAGCACTTTGGGGACAGCACATTGCAGCATGCCCAGCCACCGCAGAGCTGGCTCCAGGGGCAAGGGGACACCCCGAGCCCCTCTGTGTCCTCCTGGAGGTGTGGGGCACAAGGGCAGGCATGCAGCATGCACACAGCACACACACACAGCAGCAGACGGGTGAGCGGGCAAGGCTGGGGAGAATGGAGGGACATGTTACAGGGGCCAAACCACAGCTTACACACCCCACCTCCAGGACACAGAGCTCACAGCACGTCCCCTGGGGTCTGTTCCAGTGGGACGTGGATGGAGAAGGGGATGGAGAGCGGGCAGGATGCAGCCCACCTCCCACCGGCTCTGGGAAAGCTGAGCTGCGCATCCCCCAGAAGCAAAAATGTCACAAGGGAATGGAGGGGATGGTTCGTGCAAAAACCAAGCTGAGCACTTGGCTCTGCTGATAACAGTAACGCAGTGGGACCTACATGGGCCCTGAGGGGAACAGAGCAGCTCAGCCCCACTGGCAGGCCGGGGACCAGCTGAGGAGCTGTGGGCTCCTGGGCACCGCGGCACCTGGTGCACAGCCCAGTGAGGGCAGACAGGCAGCAGCACATCAGTCAGGGCTGCAGTGTCCCCCGTGCGGGGCTGCCCTTGGATGGCTGTGATGCCTGCCCCAGGCAAGAAGAGGACAGATGCCATCCACGGGACAGGTCCCCATCTCTGGGACAGCTCCCCATCCCGCCCCAGGGATCCCTGCCAAGCTGCCCGGGCAGTTCAGCCCCTGCCTGAGTTCTGACCCCAACACCGCAGGAAGCAGCCAAGGCGTGCACAGCACAGGGCCCCGGGGTTAGTGCCCGTGGGATGGATGGGATGCTCTGTGTCATGAGTGCCTCCCCATGAAATGGAGAGAGAGCCCCGGGCAGGCACGGCATGGGGTGGAGGGCACGGCCCAGGACTTACCTCATACACCTGGAAAAAAAGGAATGAGGACAGCATAGGGGGAAGAGAAACAAAACAAAGCGAGACTTAATCATGCATCCAGCTCGGGGCCACCTGGCCAAGTGCCTGCAGAGCCCCAGGCCAGCGCCCACGGGGCTGACGGGTGGGAGAGACCACGAGGAGCAGGCGTGCAGGGCAAGGGCTGGAAAACTTCTGGAGGAGCTGGGGAAGTCCTGGCCCCAGGCAGCACATGACAAGCCCGTGGTGGCTACGTGCTCCTCGCCAGCGCTGCCCCCAGGGGACAGAGAGGACCAGCACCACGAGGCCACAACGCACCAAGGGCAGCTGGCTCGTCTGGCTGATCCCAGCCAGACCCCACACCCCCTCCTGCCGCCTGCCCCCTGCCCAACCCACCCAGCTCTTCTTCTTCTTCTTCTTGGCGTCGGCGTCCTTGCTGCTGCCGATGCTGGAGTGGCTGGTGATGCTGTTGAGGCTGGAGATGCTGTCGGAGGAGTTCTGCCGCTTGATGCGCAGCTCTAGGGCCACCGAGGGAAGCCAGAGAGTGGGAGAGACCAAGAAGGGAGCGATCAAACCGCATCCACCCAGTGCCCGAGCCATCGCACGCTCCCAGCCCACCCTGCAATCCTTCCCTTCTCCCCTTGGCCCACCCGAACCACGTGGGAAGGGGACACGAGGTGCTGACACCATTTGGGACAGTGACCCCAAGTCCCAGGGATACGCACAGAGCAGACATTGTCCCCCTCTGCTTCCAGACCACCTCCCTGCCAGCACCCCACACCCACGATGGGGCCTGGGGGCGAGAAACACTTAAGCACTCATGGGAATAAAGCCAAGATGAGTAGTTAGGAACATACTCTGGTGGCAACGGGCCCAATGAAGAGATGCCTGGGGGAGGACAACCACCCCATTCCCCACATACCAGCACCGAGACCTTTTGCAATGACAGCCCTGACTGTGACACACAGGCTTTGGGGATCCCAGGCAGAGAAGAGCCCAAGAGACCCTGAACAGCTCGCTCAAGCCAGAGGCCAGCCGCAGGCAGGAGGAGCCAAGCGAGGGGCTCCTAATCCCACAGCAGGGGCTCTCAAGCTCATAGCTCCATGGGGGCCAGCAGACCATCATGCCTCACCTTTGGGCGCTACGTCAGTGCCATTCAGGGCACCCTGGATCACAGCTTGGGCCTCCGAGTTCTTCTTCTTCAGGAAATCGATGGTTTCCCGCAGGTCCAGCAGCTCCGTGTCCTGCAGGAGCAGAGCCAGAAGTTGTGGAGAGCATCCCAGTGGTGCAGGAGAGCTCCCAGGGCACCCACAGCTTCAGCGCCATGAGCACCCACCTTCTCCTCGGCGGTCTCAGCCAGGTGCCGCAGGCGGGACGTCATGCTCACCAGGCTCTGCTCAAAAGCTGCCACCAGGTTGGCCTGGGAGAGATGAAGAGAAAGGTGAGCACCTGCAGCCCCCGAGCTGCTCGGTGCAGGTTGCAAGGGGCAGGAGAGGGGACTCCTCCTGGGGCAGGGAGGAGGAGGAGCCCAGAGCAGGGCCCATCGCAGGTCAGCTCCTAAAGGGAACCAGGGCACATGTGAGCATCAGCCCCACACGTCCTGCAGGAACTCACGTTAGCGGACAGCTGGGACGTCAGCGTGGCCACCTTCTCCTGCGAGGACTCCAGCTCACGACGCAGCTTACGGATTTGCTGCAAGGAGAGAACAGAGGGGTGAGAGGGGCCGGGCGCTCACATCAGCCATGGGGTGGGGGCCAGGTAGCAGCGCTGGGCACGGGCTCACCTCGGACTGCATCTTCTCCTCAGCCTGGTAGCGTGAGGGCAGAGAGAGACAGACAGAGGCAGGCAGTCAGGAAGGCAGCGAGGCGCAGACAGGCTCAGCACGGGATAGAGGGCATGCACGGAGCCCCCCCGCATAGCTCAGCATCGTTTTTCCCCCCCAGGGCCCCCCCAGCCCACAGCCATGCAATGAGGAGGCGCAGCCCGGCGGCAGCTCTTACGGAGGAGTAGGTGGAGGACGCGCTGGAGGCCAGGGACAGCACCGATCCATGAACTGAAACACAGCAAAACCCAGTGTGTCAAGAGGCTGAGCGCTCCCTGGGGTTAAAGGCACAGGATAATGCCATGGGGGCTCTGTGAGGAGCTTGGAGTGGGGATAGTGCCGCAGGACACTGCCCGCCAGCATCCTCCTGCCTGGGCACATGGCAGGGAGCACCCTCCACCTGCTCTGACTGAGCCTGGGGCTCTGCCACCCGCCCTGGGTGCTCAGGTTCCCCGTCCCTGGTGCCAACCCGAGGCCACCGGGCACCTCCAGCCACCCAGCAGGGCTCCAACCTGCCCAGCAGCACTTGAACGGGTCGGGATGCACTGCGCTGATGCCTGGATGCAGCAGCCCCTCCAGCAGAGCCCAGAAAAAGTGGTGAGGGTCTGGGGAGCCCCGCAGCCCCTCCATCTCGAGCACTCTCTCACCGTCATCCACAGGGTCCCGGAAGGAGCCCGAGCGGATCATGCCCTTGGGTTTGTCTGCCAGGGAGAGGGTGCTGCCCATCTGGGAGGTGCTGTACAGCTCAAAGGTGGAGTCGTGGGTGGGGATGCTGTTGGAGCGGGTGATCCGCGGGGTGGTGGCGGCAGTGGGGCTCACTGCAAGGAGAAGGGAGGGGAGAGGCAGGGTCAGAGCCGGGCATGGGGAAGCTGGGCTGGGAGCGGACCCGGGGAGCTAGGATGGGGAAAGGAAGCAGGGATTGCGGTCCCAAAGCAGGAGGACGGGAGGAAAGCTAAAAAGCAGGTTTACGCAGGGAAGACTGGAAAACTGCACCCAAGGCAACATCTCCTGGTGAACATGGAGCTGAGAAATCCATCAAGCTGGGGCACAGCTAGTGCCACCATGCAGGAGACTGTCACCTCTGGGTGCAGGAGGGATGCACCCCATCACCTGCTGCCAGCCCCAATCCCTCTGCATGAGTCCCCCAGACCCTCCAGGAACACGTAGGTTCCAGCAAGAACAGAGCAGGGCTCCACTTTGCATCCCCAGAGGAGTGGGGAGCTGTGGGCAGGGCACTGAGGATGAGTTGGACGCCCTGAAGCAAAGCTGTTGGCCCCCCAGCCACAACCCAGCACCTTGGTGGGGCCAAAGGCATGGGATGCTGAGAGCTGGGGGTGCCAAAAAAACCAACAACAAAACATCAACCCAAGGTTCTGGAGCAGGGGGATGTCCCAGCAATGAACCGGGGCATCGGGGCACAGAGGGACCCAGGCTGGCACAAGGAGGAGGTGGGCACTGACCGATGCTCGTGAGCGGACCCTTCCCAACCAGCGCCATGGGGAGGGCGGGGGGCGAGGGCAGCTCCTGCTGGTCGTCCGCTTCGGGCAGCCCGCCGATGGTGTGCGAGTGGCGGCGCTCCTTGGCCTCCTCCTGGGAGTGGAGCTGGTACCTGGAGCAGAACACGGAGTGAGATGGTGTGGACACCTCCTGCCCCCATGCCCTGCAGCATGGCCAGCCCGGGGCTCAGCCCCCTGGCACTGCCAGCCCCACACACTGGGCGCTCTGTGCACCCATCCACCCTCCCTGGTGCCATCCAAAAGCCATGAGGACCCTTTTACCTCAGCCCCTTCTTGGGCAGCGTGTTCCTGTCGCGGTTGGTGCTGGAAGGGAAGGGAAGATCAGTCACCTCCTTGCATGGAGGAGGGAATGTGATGAGGCAGCTGGGGGCTGAGCGACAGGAGGGGGATGCACATTTCCCCCAGAATGAGCCTCTGAAGCAAGCAAACACAAGAGGAGGATGATGATGGATAGGGTTATGGGGCTGAGGCTCGCTGCCCACCCTGCACCCATACCTGTCCAGGTGTGCAAGCCGGGGGCTGCCGCTCCAGCCCAGCTCACCCGCCTCCTCCTCCTCCTCCGTGCTGGCAGGGGGGACAGCAGCAGGGCTGGGGGCGGCAGTGCTGCCCCCCGAAAAGGCACTGGGCAGGCTCATGGGCATCTGCAGGGACTCCATGCTGCGATGCAGGCCGGAGAGCTTGGGGTACATCCTGCCCTCCTTGGGGACACTGAAGCCGCCCATGAGCTCCAGGCCCTGGGAGAAGCTGGCCGAGTTGATGTTGAGGATGGGGGCAGGACTGGGGCTGAAGCAGGGTGTCAGGTGCCCGCCAGCTGGGTGCAGGTCCTGGAGCTTGGCAGTGTGCGGGGGGTGCAGCTCACTGGAGGAGGGCAAGTCCAGGCTGTTGGAGTTGACCTTATCCAAGTTGGCCAATGAGGGAGGCTTCGCGTAGGTTTTGGGAGCCGCTCTGGGGGAAAAAATGGATGAAACAACGTGAGAGCAGGCACTGGGCACGACATCCTAAAGGTCCCTGTTCAAGACAAGCACAGATGTGGCACTGAGAGACACGGTTTGGTGGGCATGGGTTGGGCTTGGTGATCCTAGAGGTCTTCTCCAACCTTAATGACTCTGAGGGTGGGCATGGTGGTGATGGGTTGATGGCTGGACTCGATGACCTTAGAGGTCCTTTCCAACTTCAATCATTCTACAATTCCAGAAGATGGTGGGAGGGTCATACCTGAGGGGAGTGGGGGGCAGCTCGGCCACCTTGGCCGCCGGCGGGAGGTTGGCCTGGGCTTTGGGGGTGCTCTCGGGAGAGCCGATGCTCTTCAGCGTCACGCACTCGGAGTCCAGCGCTACGGCTTTGGCCTTGGCCTTCTCCTTCTCCCGGTCCGTCTGGTTCACGGGGGCTGGCGTGCCACGGCCAGCACCGATCTTGGACGGCTCCTTGAGCCGCGACACCGTGATGCTGGCCTGCTTGGTGCTGAGCAGGCTGGGATCGATGCTGCTGCTGACGGGCCGGTTAGCGCCGCGGCCGCCAGTCACGCTCATGGAGCTGGACTTGGCCGGCCGGGGCAGGCTGCGGTACTGGATGTTGGTGCGAGCCCCCGGGGCCAGGAAGCCAGGCTCGGCCGTGTTGGAGACATCCAGGCTTGTTTTCCTCCCGCTGACCGGCTTGACGGGGATACCGGAGCTCTTCTGGATCTTGCCGAGCGTTGCCGAGCCCCCGGCTTGCATGACGGTGGCGGTGCCGGTGGCTGGGGCCGGTTTCTTGTAGCCGAAGGAGCTGGAGGCCGAGGGGCGCGTGAGGCCCGAGGGTGGCTTCTTGGCATCGCCGACGCGATCGCGGCCAGCGTCAGAGGAGGAGCGCTGCAGCCCCGTGTTCTTCACCGACAGCTTGCTCTTGTCGGTGGCTTTGGTCTCGGGTTTGCCTGGTGGGGAAGGAAGGATGAGTGAGCGGGGAGGTCTGGGGGACTGTCAGGTGCAAAACAATTCAGAGCTGAGGGCAGCAATGGAGATGGGAAAGCAGAGATGATGGAGAGGAAGGAACGGTTGGGTTGGAAGGGACCTTAAAGATCACCCAGCCCCAACCCCTGCCGTGGGCTGGGTGTTCCCCCAGCTCAGGCTGCCCAGGGCCCATCCGTGGCCTCAGGCACCTCCAGGGATGCAGCACCCACAGCTCCGGGCAGCAGTGCCAAGGCCTCACCGTGCTCTGAGTAAAGGATTTCCCCTCATAGCTAACTGTAACCTCCCCTCTTTCAGTCTAACCCCACCGCCTCCCCACCAGAGGAGCTGTGCCCTGCCCCATCCTGGCCTCACCTGCCACTTTGAGGGTGCTCTGGGCCGTGTGGGTGATGGGAGATGTCACTGCCACCGGGGGGGTTTTGCCCTTCTTGAGGGAGCCGGGGGTGCCCAGGCTGACCGGCTTCTTCAGCTCGCCGCCCTTGGTGCCCTCCTCACAGCTCTCCGCAGGCTCCCGCCGCCACTTGGAGGAGCCGTGCTCCATCTTGAGGCTGCTGCTGTCGTAGTCCAGCTTCTTGGGAGCCTTGTCGTCTGCCTCGCCGTACCAGCTCAACCCACTCTCAGCCAGCGAGCGCTTCTCCGAGTCGGTGCGCAGCTGCGGGCAGAACGGAGCCATGGGTGCACCAGGGGACGGGCGGAACCGGGCACCCACGGGTGCTCCCAGCCCCACCGCATCACTGCGCCATGCCTCTGCCGTGCCTCGGTTTCCCCACGCAGTGCCACCCTGCACGGAGGGGACGGCAGCACCTACCGCTATGGCCGAGTTCCTGCGCGAGGCCGTGGGGGTGGAGGGCAGCGAGTTGAGCGAGGAGCTGGCGTTGAACTCCTCCGAGCTGAGGTTGTCAGAGGCATCGCTGAGGCCGCTGCTGATGGAGCTGCTCTCATCCCAGCTGCAATGGCACAGCCAGCGTCAGCCCCCCCCCCGCCCAGCTGTCCCCTGCCACCCACCGGCCCCGCTCCACCCCGGGGCTCGGACCTCAGCCCCGTCAGCCTGGCAGGGAGCCCACGCTTGGCAGCCGCAGCTGGCTGCAGCCCAGCCTGGCGCAGGCTTCAAACCCCACAATTTTCCCACTAAGGCCCCGGAGAGACGCTTTACGGACACGCAGCACGGGGGGCCACCACCTGCACCAGGGCTGGCACCGAGCCCCCTGCAAGCGGTCCCACCCAGAGGGTCGGGAGGATTCCCGGAAAGGGCAGGGACCAAACACGGAGCACAACATGCAACCACCCCGCAGCCTCCACCCTTCCTCAGCCGCCCAGCGCCCGCAGGGACACAGCACCTCCACGCGCCCCAACAGCTGCTCCGTGCCGAGGGCGCAGCGGAGCGTGCACAAGCCCATCTCCAGGGCTGTCACTCAGCATGGGAGTCTTCCAGGAGGGTGAGCATGGCCCCTTTCAGGTCAGCGGCTCAGTAGGTCAGCGAGGCCCCCGCAGCCCCAAATTGGGCTGGCAGGGAGAAGCAGTGGTGGAGGAGAAGGGAGCAGAGCCGTGGGGTCCCCAGCAGAAGTGCCTGCACCACAGCACCGGCACCACAGCGGTGCAGGAGCCCAGCGAGCAGCAGCCACAGGAGCAACAGCAGCTGGGGAACTGAGCAGCATCGCGCCAGTGACACTGCAGCCCTGGGGACAGGGCAGGCGGGGATGGCACCCACCAAGCTCCTCTGCCACCTGGGGTTCATGGACGCCCAAACACAGGGATGGAGCCACAAAGCTGGCTTGGGAGTGAGCACTGCCAGAAATGAAGGGTGCTGGGGTCACTGAGCTGGAAATTTCAGGGGAGCCAGAACACAACTGGGAAACGCGTGCATCCTCCTGCAGGGCTGCACGGTGGGTGCTCATCCCTCGCTGCTCCGTGTCCACCCGGCCCCATGGCAGGGGGGGAGCACAGCTGTTGTCACACACTGGAGGTTCATGGATGGGTGAGCAGAGACCGGCCCCAGGGAAGAGGCCCCACCACATCTCCTGAGACCCCGCAGCCACCGCAGAGCCCAGCAGGGCACAGAGAGATACGAGTCCCGCCCCTGCCGGCCTTCCCAAACACAGGGACTGGAACGGACACAGCCCCCTGCATCCCTGCAGCACAGCACCGCTGCCCAGGAAGGGATTTAATTACAACCACGTGCCCAGGAAGTGCCACGGGGCTGCCCGGTTCCGCAGATCCCCCGCCACCAGCCCCCGCTCTGGGGATTTCTCACTGGGACAGAAATCCCCGAAACACAAAGCAAAGCTCCTCCACCACCCCGCATCAGCATCTCTCGGTACCATCCCCGCAGCAGGCAGCTCTCCGGCACTGCACGGAGCTGGGGCAGAGCCCTGGGGAGCTGCACCCCCTGGATGCGACCGAGCCCAAGCTGGGTCTCTGCAGCTCCCCCCAGCCCAACGGGACCTCACACAGGAGGCTCAGGATGTTGGCGCACACAGAACACCCGTGAAATGGGCACAGGGTTGGGGGAACCCAACACCCCCCAAACCACCCAAGATCCTGGGCACCCAGCTCTGCAAGCACCTCCCAGCTCTGCCAAGCCGCAGCACAGCCTGCAGGGTGCAGGATACGTCCCCAGAACACTTGGACCATGGGGTGCCTCCAGCCGGCATGCAAAGGGGCCCCCAAAACCGAGCTCTGCACCGGGGCGGTCACCCTGCAAGGAAAGCATCACCTTGAGCAGTGACGGCTCCTGAGCAAAAGCACGCAGCCCGCCCCGCGATGGGCGCTACCCGGGGTCCTGCAACCAAGGTCACCCCGCAGCCCCCCCGCGAGCAGCAGCCGCAGCACCGCACCGCAGCGAGCACTGCAAACCCGGCGAGGGATCCGGGTGCGCACCCACGGCACCTCCGCGGGGACGCTGCGCCCGAGGGTGGGGGGGTGAAGGGGGGGTGGCAGCCCCCGGGCGATCGGCAGCACCGGGGCGCCTCGTCGTGCCGCCGTCCCGGGGCCGCGCTGCGGGGTTATGCGGGCGGCGGGGTCAGAGCTCAGCCCGGCTTTGTGCCGCACGCCCGCAGCCCCTCCATCTTAGCAGCGATCCGCGCACCGGCACCGCGCCGAGCCCACCCCGCAACCACCCCGCAACCACCCCGCAACTCGGCACCGGGGATGCTCCGCGCCCGCTCCCGCGGGGTGAGCGCTGCCCGGCGAAGCGCTGCCCGACCCCCGGGAGCCCCGCGCGAGGCCGCAGCCCGGCACCGGGAGCCGCGGGGATCGCGGGCGGGGCCGCACCGCCCGCCCCCGGTGTAACCGAGACAAAGCCCTCCCGCGGCGCGGCCCCGGGGCTCGGGGCCCGGCAGACAAAGCCCCGCGCCCCGGAGCCGCCGTACCGGGAACCGGGAGCCGCCCGCCCGCAATGCGCCCGCCCCGCCCCGCGCCGCTCCGCGTCCGCCGGTGCCGGTCCCGTTGCGGGGCGGTGCGGTGCCGGGCCCTACCTGGCGGCCAGGCGCGGGGCGCGGCGCGGCCTCCCGGCCCGCAGCATGCTGCTGCCCGTGGCTGCGGCCCCGCGGGCGCGGCGGGAGGGGCGGCGGCGGCGGGACCGCCCCATCGCGTTAAAGCGGCAGCGGCCCCGGCCCGACTCGGCCCGGCTCGGCGACAAAGGGACCGGCTCGGCACGGCTTCCCCCGCTCCGCCCGGCCCCTCAAAATGGGGCTGGGGTCCCACCCCCTCGGCCGGCACGGCCTCCCCCAGCCACAGCCCGCGGCCCTGCAGTGACCCCCAGTGAACCCCGCATCTCTGCGAGCGGCTCCAGTGCTCCCAGTCCAGCCCATGTGGGCAGCCCCAGTGACCCCCAGCCAGCATCCCCAGCCTCGGTGCCCCTCAAACCCCCCCACACCCCTGGTACCCGCCAGCCTACTCTGAGCCCCCAGCCCAGCGCCCTCAGTGTGGCCCCTTTTACTCCACCACCACCACCTCCGGTGCTCCCAGCACCCCCGGTCTGCAGCCCCAGAGCTTCTTGGGCTCAACCCTTGTGCTGTTTGCACGGGGGGCTGCTTCAAGACCCCCACCCCACCCGGTGTGCACGGCAGCACGGACCCTTTGCATCAGTTTCCGCGGCCGCCCCCCAGGCACGGCGCACGCTGGGACCTCTTCGCCCGCAGCGGGCAGAGAGGGTTAAGTGCAGCTTTAGCAAAACAGCACCGGTCCCTGCGGGCTCGGAAATAAGTAATTCCTTCCTCGCTGTCCTCGCACGGCAACGCCTCTTGGCTCCCTCCCGCCGCGCATCCCTGCTCGCTCGAGGCGACGTGGTGCGGTGCGGTCCCGGCCCCTGGAAGCCTCCGGGAGCAGGTTAGCGCCGGGAGCAAGGAGGGGACACGGGGCGGTGCGCCCCGCGTGGTCTTCACCCCATGGGTTTTGTCCCTCGCCTGCCCCCACTGTCCCTAAGTGACCCCCCCGAGGACACTGAGCCCTCTTGCTCTGCTCCGGCCCTTTCCTCTTGCTCTTCCATAGTCATGGCAACGAGGGAGGTGCAGGGCTTGCACAGACCCCTGTTTCCATAGGGCCACGGCTCTGGGAGGGGTTCCATGCCCCACGTCCAGAGGTCGGTGGCACTAAGGGAGCTCTGGGGACATGCAAATGGCCACCGCTATCCCCCATCAGCTCCCAGTAGGACTGTTGGAAAACGCAGGGAAATGAGCTCTTCCCTTCTCATTCATTTAATGGGGCAGAAAAACCAATTAGCTTCACGAATCACTAGCGGGGGGGGGAGGGGAGGGGAGGGGCTGAGGGGGAGCTGGGAGCTTCCCTGGCAGCATCCTCCATCGAAGCTCAGAAACCTCACCTGGCAGGCAGGGACACTGAGGCAGCGAGCTGGTCCGAGTTGCCCGCACTCACCCGACGGGGGGGAGGATCAGCATCACGCCCCATCGCACCCCAAAAGCCGGCGGCAGCCCCATGTGCTGCAGGGCACACAGCGAGGAGCCGGGCCACCTCCCTGCTCCCCCAAAGCACCGCAAACCCCGGAGGAAGCGCATCCCGGAATGGGGACCTTGGGCTGATGGGGGAATGGGGGCACTCGGAGCCGAGCTCGGGGCACTGCATGCAGAGGTCAGCGAGTCCCAGCGCAGCGCTGGGGTGGGGGAGTGTGACTCAGCCTGCTTGCGAAATCCCTGTTTTTCCCCTTGTCTGGACAAGCCCTCGGACACCTCTGCCTGCAGCAGCCAGGCCCCTTCACATGTGGCAAAGCGGCAAAACCATGGGGCAGAGCCATCCCAGACTGCAAGAAAACCCCAACCCTAGTCCATATGAACCCTAGGAAACAAGAAAGCGTGTGCGAGCCTGAGAGCCCCTCCTCACCCTGCAGCTCCTCCAGGCTTGAGCTGGAGCAGCAAGTGCCTGAGCGGTGCCCGGTCCCACTCCTTCAATCCCAGTCCTTGGTGACAGCCTGCTGCAGAGCTGGAGGACCCTGGACTTCCTGCACCGCTACAGGGACAAATGCCAGCCCTGGATCAGTCCCTGGCAGCCCCTGAGCCCATTCCCAAAATGCACCCAATGCAGAATTCTGGCCTTGGGGAGCCCCGTGTGCTGGGAACCTGCACTTGGCTCCTGGAGCAAGCCCCTTATTGGAAGCAAATCCAACACAGTGCAGCACAGAGGAGCAGGCTTCAATGGTGGTGGTGCTCAGCGGGGGTCCGGGGCCCTTTTCTGGGGCCATCCCCAGCTCGCCCTCGTCCTGCACGGAGGCAGGAGCCCTGCCAAGCCCCGGCACGCGGCGCGGCGCAGCAAATATTTATCCGGCACCGCTTCCCCGCTGCTCCCCGGCGGCCCCAAACACACGCAGGGCCACGTGCGGGGCCACGGCCGCACCCCACGGGATGGCCCCGCTGAGCGCTGACCTCACGGCTCGCCGGGATGGTGCCGAGGGGTCAGGCCGGGGGTCAGCGCCGAGCGCGGGCGGTGAAGGGAAGGGAGAAGCGCGCCCGCGCCAATCCCTCTCGGAGAAGGGGAGGAGGGCGGCCGCTCCCCTGCTGCTTGCAGGGATCAGAGCCAAACATCTGCTCCCAGCTCCGAGCTCGAGGGGCTGCGAGGAAGCCGGAGCCCGGCCAGCACTGGAGCGCGGCAGGGCCAGAGCGGGCGCATCCGCCGCCCCAAGCCACGCGTCACCCCCCATCCCAGCACCAGCGGTCGGTGCTGCGGCTCCATTCTGTGCCTACAAGCACGGCCACGCGGCTGCCCACACCACGATGGGATGCAACAACACCTCCACCCCTCCCCAGCGATAAATGAGAGTGAAAGGACCCCCTGACATCATAACGGTCCTGGGGTCACCCTTGGTAGCGGGCGCAGGGCACAGCGGGTCCGGCACAGCCCAAAGGGGACACCCGGAGCATCCCAGGGCTCTGCGTTTTGCTGTGCCAGCATTGTGGGGAAGCAGTGGGGAACGGGCGGGATGACGAAGGATCTGGCACGAGGAGGGCGGCGGAAAGCACGACGTCATGCAGGGCTCTCCAGCCCCGGGAGACGTGGCGGGGCGGCTCGGAGCCGGGCAGAGCTGGCTGCCCCGGCACGCCACAGCCCTCGCTGTGCCAGGAGTTCCAGAGCTGCTCGGATCAGCTCATCGAACGCACAGCAGAAGTGCAGCCACGGAGCTGCAGCACGGGCAGCTGGAACCAGGCAAAACCCGACTTGAAAAGCCCCGCCTGAGTGATCTCTGCCTCCTCCGCTTCCGCCTGATTCACGCACAGGTCTGCACACGAACGCACCCAGCACGGCTGCATCCCAGCCCAAAAATCACACCACCGTGCTCCAGGGGTGGGCAGCAGCACCCGGCCAAGCCCTGCGCTGTGACAGGGGTCAAGGGTCTCCAGAACCCAGGAAATGTGCCCAGCCAGGGGCTCCCCACAGCCCCCCTCCCCGGGTCCCCCACCTCCCACCCACAGCCCCCATACCTTGTCCCGCTCTCCCGAGCTTGCCCAGCCAGGTCCCATCCCGCAGCCCCACACGTCTCCAAGGGGCTGTGTCACCACGTCCCCCTCCAAGGGGCTGTGTCACAGCATTGGAGCTGGCTCTGACCCACTGCCCTACAAGCCCGGGTGCGCGCCAGCGCGTTGCACAGAGACACTGCCCCAGCAGCAGGGACCCGGGGGCTGGCAGCCCCATCTGCAGCACTCAGCTCCTGCCCGGTGCATTAGCGGCACGGGGAGATGCGGCCTGGGGCGGTGTTTGCTTTCTAGGTCAGAGGCAGCGGAGGAGGATGGATGTGGGGCTGTGGGGCTGTGCTGTGCGCAGGGAGCGCTCCCTGTCAGCAAGGCTGCCCCACACCCTGCCAGCACAGGGGAGGAATCACTGAGCCACGTGGGCTGGAGAAGTCCTTCGGGATCCTCGGGTCCACCGAGTCCCACCACCAAAGCATGTCCCTTGGTGCCACGTCCATCCATCCCCAAAACCCCCCAGGGATGGGGACTCCGCCCCGTTCCAACACTTGGCCACTTTCTCCACAGAGAACTTCTCCCTGATTCCCAATCTCAGCCTCCCCTGGCGCAACTTGAGAGCAGAGCGCAGTACCCAAGGTGCGGGCTCCCCATGCAGCTTTCCCTTCCCCCCAGCCCACACCACGAGGCCGGTGATGTGCCACCAATGGGGTACCCACAAGGGACCGCACTCAGCACCAGCACAGCGCAGCCCCATCAGGACCCCTGTGCCCCAGCGTGGTGCGCTCAGTCCCGCTAGGAGCTGACGTGAGTCTGGACACTCCCCCAGGGCTGGAGTAGCACTGCCAGGAGGCCAGATACCTCCTCCTGCTCTGGGACAACTCAAACGCTGGCGTTATTTATTTTCTCATGCACTGAAACAGGAAACCTCCAATATGCTGAAGCCTGGAGCCTCGCCAGAGCCAGGGGCACCTCACCAGCTCAGCGGGAGCGGGACGCGCCTGGGAAGAAAATACAAAGGGCAGACGTGCTGGGCTGGAGATGCCCTGAGGAGGAGGGATGGAGGTCTGGGGGGGCCCAGAGTGAGGGGGCAACACGGTGCCACCCAGTGACACCGATTCCTCGGTGCCCTGCTCCCGCTGCGGTGCTGGGAGCCCATCCCACCGGTCCCACCATGAGCCACCAGTGCTCATATCCACCGGTGGAAACTGGGGGAGCACTTCTAAACGCAGCAGCACCACCAGCAGCTGCTCACCTCGAGCCTTTCATAGAGCCACAGACGCATCACGGCTGGAAAAGACCCCGACGGTCACCAAGTCCAACCACCAGCCCAGCCCCACCGTGCTCCTAACCACCCCGCTCCTTATCAGCCCTCTGCTCTGCAAACAGCCCCGCTCCGGGCACTCACCCCGTGGTGATGTCATCGTCCTCCGTCAGGGTCTTCCCCATCAAATCACTGTCGCTCATATATCCCGACTTCAGCTCCACGTCGTCGCCGTCCAACGTCTCCACCAGCTCCAGGCGGGAGATGTGGCTCAGCTTGCTGGGGCTGCGCATGGGCATGGTGTGCGAGTAGTGCGCCCGCTCGCCGTGCATGTACCAGCCCGGGGTGCCCTCGGAGCGGCAGCTGCCCCCCACCGACGGCGCGTCCCCCGCCTGCAGCCGCGGGCTGGACTGCCCATAGCGCCAGGAGAGCGGCGAGGAGCGGTTCGACAGGCTGGAGACGCTGCGCGGGTTGGCTTCGTCGCTGTCATAGCACGTCATCTCCAGGGAGCTGCGGGGATGGGGTCAGGGTTAGGGCTACCAGTACAACCAGGGTCACCTTTAGGGTTACCGTTAGGGTTAGGGTTAGGGTTAGGGCTAAGGCCTGGCAGGGTCCTGCCTCACGCCCCAAAACTGGTGCTGTAAGCGCTCAGAAAGTAAATCTGCCCATACGGGGGCACCCAGGCATTGCAGGAGCACAGCGCTGCCACACGGCTGTCAAGGATGGTCTCCTCCTGACCTCCAGCAGCCAGCACAGCCCACACATCACATATTCCAGGTACCACAAGGACACCCACACCGTCTGCACGGATGTGTTTGGTGGTGCCCATTCCCTCCAGGGGCTATGGGGCAGGATGTGGGGCGCGATGGTGCCTGCTCCCCCTTGTGCCCTGAGCTGCAGGCGGATCGAGGACCCTGCTTCCCCGGGCTCCCGCAGACCCCTGCTCTGCCCATTTTCAGCGCTGAGCTGTGGGGTTCCCCATACAGATGGTCTGGAGGGACACGAGCAACCCAAGGGCTGCACTCTGCGCACCCCTGCCCATTGCCCCACACATCCCAGCAGGGGCTGGGGCTGCATAAACAAAAGGGGCAGCCCCTCGGCATGGCACAGAGCTCCCCATCCCCGCAGGGCCCCCAGGGTCATGCTGAACCCTATTAATAAGGATCCGCCAGGGAAAGCCCCACCGTGCTGCTGTGCCTGTGTGCTGCTCTGGGCCAGCCCAGGGGCACGCTGCCCCCCGCCCCTCTGGGAGCATTTTGGGCACGGCAGGGAGCGATGCTGACACTAAATTTAGACACCACAAACGACTGCTTCTTGGAGCAGCTCCTGGGGAGCCCGCAGCCACCACCAGGAGCCGCCCCCCAGCTGCAGCCACACGGGCCCAGTGCTCCTGCACGAGCAGCAGACGCCAAACCCGGCTGCAGTGTGGAACTGGAAAGAGGGAACTATATAAAAACTGGGAAGTTTGTTAAAGCGGAACTGCGAGGGGCTGTAGGAAGCACAAAGGCTGTTTAGAGCTGAGCTGCTGGCAGCTCGGGGCAGAGGCAAAGCACGGCTGAGCAGAAAGCCCCGGGGAAGATCCTGCAGCTCCTGCAGAGGCTGTGACACCTCCCAGCAACAACGCTGCGCCCCAGCATGGAGACGGAGAAGCGTCAGGGCTCCCATGCGTGGAAGAACCCAGCGAGGAGGACCACCCCTCATTGATGGGGTTTCTCCACGGCAGGGATCTGTGCGAGCCCTCAGCCACGGGGAGCACTCATAAATCAGCAAGGAAAGGAGGTGACAGCAGAGGGACGAAACCCACCAGCAACGCTCATTTAATCGCCCGTCACATCCTCGTCCTATTTCCCTAAGGCAGCGGCTCACAGTGGATTTGCTGAGGAGCCGTGAGCCGAGCACCGCGTCGAGAAGGCGGCCGATGGGATTTGACACAGACGGATGCAAAGGGAATGCAAAGGAAATGCAAAGGGAATGCAAAGGGAATGCAAAGGGAATGCAAAGGGAATGCAAAGGGAATGCAAAGGGAATGCAAAGCAGCACTGACAGGGTGCAGGCAGCAGAGCAGCTCACACCAAGCAGAGAGCACAGAGCTGCAGTGGGTAATGCCAGGAAATCGCCACGGCCCCGTGTAAACCCCAGGGCTCGGCTCCCTGCGGCTCAGAGATGGGCGAAGCGCAGGGGAAGATTGCGAAGATCTGGGCGAGCTTCAGAAATGCTGAACGCAGGGAGATTCTTCACTGGGGGGCACAGGGCAGCTCTGTGAGCAGCAGCGCTGGGTGAAGGGGGATGGGAGCCGCTGCCGCTCGTCCCTTCCAACACAAAACTGAAGCGCGCGGTGAGACCACGAGGTGGCAACAGACAACCAGAGGATGCTCGCAGCCGCAGAGCCCGGCTCCCAGATGCGGCTGCAGAACGCGGGGCTGGGGGGGGCACGGGGCACAGCCTCTCCCAGCCGGAGCCCCCGGGAAGGACGGGGAGGGGGCGGGGGGTGCTGGTTCCTCACCTGTGAGACACCTGGGAGCCCCGCAGGCTGGACATGGTCTCCTCCAGGTTCTGCCGAAGGTCCAGAACATTCTGCACCGTCCTCTTCCTCTGGGACTCAGGGTCTGTGGGGGGACAAGGAGGAGGCCGTGACGGGACAAAGTGCCTCTGACCACGTCCTGCCCCGTCCCCGGGTCTCCCTCTGCCACTCGAGAGGGGATGGGGTGGGGCTGGAAGGGCTCCCGCTGCACCCAAGCATTAATATTGCTGCCCCACGGATAAATGCCACCTCCCTTGGAGCAGGGGCAGAGCCCCGCTGGGTTGGGGACACTTGCTCCAGAAACGCTGTGCTGGGAGCACATCCCCATGTGCATATGTGCGCACACCTGTGTGCACACCTGTGTGCACACACGTGCTTACACATGCACACACGCACAGATGCACACACACGTGTGCACACACACACAGACACGGGGTCACCACCTCCCTTCCATGGCAGCTGGTGCAGCGCTGCCAGGCCTGGGGCACAGCCCTGGGACTGCAGGCAGCGCCAGGAACTCAGCAGCGCTGCCCCATCCCTGACTGCGTGCCCCCCCCAGCCACGCAGCCCTGCTTCCCAGGTGTCCCTGTGAGGTGGTGACGAGTGCAGGCAGCCACGATGAGACAGGTTAAATGAAGCAGGTGAAAGCCCATGGCACAGTGGGGTGAGCGGGGCTGGCAAGCACCAGCAGAGCCCCCAGCCAGGGCTGGAATGTGGGGCACCTTGCATGGCACACGGGGATGGGGACGTGCAGGCAGCGAGGAGGGGTCTGGGGGCTGCAGCCACGGCACGGGGCGGAGGGGACACAGTGGGGCAGGAGGGCAGCAGCCAGCCTGCTCTGCACCTGGGGATGGAGGGAGCCGGCATCCTCCTAGGGGGACACGTCGGCACACTGGGTCACCTGAACATGGCCAGGCCCCCTGCACCCACTGTGTTCCTGGGGGCACCAGCAGGACTGCAGCCCCACTGCCAGGTGTCAGAGAGGGGCTGGCACCGGCTGAGCTCTGCTGAAACCGGAGCTGCCGGGAAGGGCTGCAGTGTGGGAACGGCAGCAGCGCCGGATTCCTCTCCTCATCGATTTAGCAAGGCTGCTGCAGCCAGATGTTTCCAGCTGTGGCACGCAGAGCAGCGCGGACGGCTCAGCCGCGCTGGGGTCAGTCGGGCACTCAGCCTGGACCGGGCTCGCTGCCCACCGGGGACGTGTCCTGCAGAGTCCCCTGCTCGGCGTGCCTCATCCATTCCAGCTCACGAGCGCAGCCCCAACCCCAGCCCTGTGCCCCACGGCGCTGCCCCCAAAGCCTGCATCCTGCCCTGCCTGCCACCCCCCAGCAGCTCCCCCACCCCCCTCCAGCTCTGTTTTTGCGAACAAATGATGGTGGGGAAACTGAGGCGGGACGCCTGGCTCACCCCAACCACCATTTGCACACGCAGATTTCCCTGGCGCAGCGATGCCAGCTGCTCTGCCAGCACGACGGGGCGCAGCCACGTCCCATAGCCAGGCACTGCAGACGTGGCCAAGAACGTCCAGGAATGAGGAAACCATCATCTCCCACAGCTCGTGACAGCGCGTTTCCGAGGAGCACGTGGCCATCGCCTCCCGCTGGGCCGGCAGCTCCGCGCCCCACGTGCGCCCCATGTGCTTCAGCTGGGGGGGCCGGTGTGAGTACGTGCACATGTGGGGCACGTGGCAGCCGACCAGGGCCGCAGGGAGGTAGGGCTGCAAGCACAGATGGATCGGGGCTGTGCTTCAGGGCATGCTGCTCCGCCACACGGAGCTGCCCAGCCCTGCAGATGGCTGCTGCCCCTTCAAAGTGCTCCAAAACCTCTTCCTCCTGCCACCTCCAACCCGGGCTTTGCTTCGCTGTCCTCCTGGCAAATAGAACCCACTGCAGCTGGGGGCAGAGCGCGGACACCAGGACCTTGCAGGTTCCAGCCTGCAGCGCGCAACGGGGTGACCCCAGCTTGGCGTGCCCACAGCAGAGTGTTTCCACATGGAGTAACGTGGCTTTATCCTCCATTCTTACATCCACTTCTGATTCATGCTGCTAGGCGTCATCTTTCTCCCTGTGGTTTAATGAGTCCTTCCTTCCCCGTGACCCCGGTGTGACACTGGCCATGGCGACGAGGATGGAGCTCCGTGTGCGCTGGGCTCATCCCCAGTGTGGGGTCAAACAGAGGGGTGGCAGCAGGCAAAGCCAGCAGGGACAGCGTGCACAAGGCATGGTCTGAGCCACCCCATAAACCATGGCCATCCCCATAACCGTGTCTGTTTCCATGCCTGGGGCGGTGCAGGCAGTGCGGCCCCGCAGCTCCCTGCTGGCAGCAGGCGAGAGCAGCAAATTAGCAGCAGTGCAGCAGTGATGGTGGGATGGGACTTCAGCCGAATCAGCACTTCTGGGGCGATGCTGCCGCTAAGCCCCGTGAGCCGCTCCTCCTAATGAGGGCAGGGCTGGGAGACCTGGAGCCTGAACCCGGTCTGGCTGCAGCGAGCCAAGCTTTTAAAAGGGATTCAGACTTTCTCAGGCTAGAGCAGCCATAAATCTAGTTAATTGGGTCTCTCCCATACACTACTTTCCAAGCGAACACGTTGGAGAGATCCAGCCCGGGCCCCCGGCCCATTTGCTGGTTATTCTTTCAATGGATGCTTGGCCCCAAACCACCCCACCTGCGCATCCAAAGCAGCTCCGTCTCCGTCAGGACGAGCTCAAGCTGCTCAGCCTGTCACACCTCCACCCCAGGGCTGCCTGAAATCCCCCCGCTGGGTCAGACTGCGCCCCACGGAGCCGGGGCTGCACCCAGAGCGGGGTAGGTCGGCGCCGTGCCTCAGTTTCCCCATAGATTCACATTGCCCATGGTGCAACCTTTGTGTGCCCCATGCAACACAGCTGCACTCAGTCCTGGTACCCCGAGCCTCCAACAGCCCCCAGCAGCTCGAGGGGATCCACAGACCTCACACAACATTATCCAAACCAGAAATGAGGGACAAAAGCAAAGCAAAAGCCCTGGGGGCAGCCGGTGCCGCTCGGGGCCCTGCAGCAGCGGGTTCTGCTCCACACCCGGCACAAGGCACGGGGCGGACATGGTGGAAATTCAAAATTCCAGATGGCTCTTTTGGGTGGGTTTTTTTGGGTCTTTCTGTTTTTTTTTTTTTTTTCCTGTCTCATTTCCAAGGCAACAAGACTCGCTGTCATCTGCTCGTTGCCATAGCGATTTCACCTGATTCTGCTTCAGCAGCGGAGGAAGAGAAAAGCCGGGCGAGCGCCGTGCTGCCGCGGAGCCCCGAGCTGCTGCGCCCCGAGCGGTGGGGAGAGCGCGGATCAATGGGGCTTTATCCGACCGAGGCAATGGGCTGATTCACGGGATCTAAGGAAGGAGCTGCGGGTTTCTAGAGCACAAATCGGCCCTTCTTTTAACTGCTTCGGTGCCCGCCAGATGTGCCGCACATCTGGGGACGTCGCCGTGGTCTGCCTGGAGGAGGGGGTTTGGGTGCTGGGGTTCGGGTGCTGGGGGCCAGCACCCACCTGTGGCTGCACCCAAAGGACTGAGCTGGGCTCCTGCTCGCCCCCCAACCCACGTCCCAGCACCCCCCCCTCTGGGGCAGACGGTGGGGAAGCATCCTCACAGTGAGCACAGAAGCGGAACACCCCAATGCAGCCCCACATCCTGTCTGCCCCACACCCCATTGTGCCAGGGGGCACGATGCCCTCCACCACTGCCAGGTGGGCACAGCTCAGCTCCCACAGATTTGGGGTTGAGCTCCCCATGGACACAGAGCACAGCTGTGCAACACCCTCAGCACTGACACCCCTTCAGCGGCCCCACTGCTGCCGTGGGTGCTCCACGCAGATGGCACAGATACATCCACGTGCCGAGGGGGCTCCTCCAGCCCCACACTCATTGCAGAGCCACGTGGTGGCCCCACAAGTGCTGGGCACCTGGCAAAGCACAGCACCGTCACCCATGCACGCTCACTCCCTTCCTGCTGGGAACCAGCACCAGGCGATCACCAACCCTTCCCCTGAGCTCAGGCAGCCCCCCGAACCCATCCCCCCCCTGCTGCTGGTGTGTGCCTTGCACCCAGGGCTGCCCCAAATTGGGTTCATCGCCCAGGGCCGTCCCCTTCTCATCCCACGTACCCCACACACGGGGGTAGTGGGGAAGGGCTCCTGGCTCACGCTGGCTCCCATGTGCAGCGAGCAGAGCTCCAAACGAGCACACAGTCATTAGCGGAGCCAGCAGCCCCGCTCCCAGCCAGAACACAGCCATGCTTGGGGAAGCTTTATATTCACAGAGACAAACAACTCACATTTGCTTTTTAACTGTTGGAATTGCACCCAGTGGGACGGGGGGAACAGGGAGCCCTTTGTCCCCTTCTCCTTGTGACTGAGAGCTTTGTGCAGAGCAATGCGTTGCAAACACAATTCTCCGCGGCCTCAGCTGGGCTCTGGTGGACGCTTGGTCCGTCTGTCCGTCCCCTGACAGCCGAGGAGCCCTCATGCGTCTCGGGCAGGAAGGCAAAATGTCCTCCCTGCACTGAGCGTCTCCTCGCTGAGAAAGCAGAGCTCGCTGAGTTCTTCGCAGCCCTTCCCAACCTCCACGACCAATTCCATGGTTCTCAGCTGCCGAGGGCGCAGAGCTGCCACCACCCTGGACAGGGACAGCACCCGGAGCTGGTCGTGTCCTGGTGATGCCAGTCCCGGAGGCCCAGATGAGGCCCTTCACCCACAGAAGGCCCCTTTGGAGCTGAGCCCCCCCAGAGCTCTGTGATGGGGACGCTGACCCCGAGGGCGGTGGGGGGTCCCCAGGAGCCCCCAGCAGATGAGCGAGGAACCCCCAGCCCCACTCAGCCGCAGCAGTGGCCCCGTTGCCGCCAGCTCCTCGGGGAGCAGGGAGATAACCCGTGCTATTCTTACTGCCATCTGGGGAACCGTTTCCCTCCCACGTACACTGCCACAATGCTAATTTTGAGGCTGATGATTAATTGATGTCAGGCTCATTAGGGGGCCCAACAGCTCCCTCCCCCCAGGAGCGCCAAGGACGGGAGGACGCGTTTTGGCAGATGCTGTCGGAGCCACGTGTGAGTGACGTCCTCACAATGGAGGAGAGCGGGAGCCACCGCCACCAAGAGCCCTGGGCCGGGCAGCACCGCGCGGGCCCCGCTGCTCCCTCACCAGCCCCCCAGGCTCCGCTCTGGATTTTCTCCAGGACAGAACGCCTGCCGTGCCTCTCCTCTCCCCATCAGCCTCGGGGGGAGCCCCGGTGCCAAGCCCAGCACTGGGGGCTCACGCTGCTCCGGGGGTCCCCGCTCAGCGGCCGCACGGCCCCGCTAACGCTGCTCTGCATGTCAGGGCTCGCGGCCGTTCACCCCGCAGCAATCCTGCGCGCACCCTCCACGGCTCCCAGCCCTGTCCCAGCCAGAGCTGGGGGTGGCACCGACCGCACACGCCCCACCCCGAGAGCCCCCTGCTCCCACAGCCGGCCCCGCGGTCCCCTCTGGATGGGGGCTCGGGGTCCCACCACGCACACACCCCCTCCAGCAGCGCAACCATCACAACCTCATTGGAACTGCACCGCCTCGAGCACGGGAAGGGTCGGCCGCGGTGACTGGGCAGCAGGACCGGCTCCATCCTGCGGCTGCTTGCGGCCCTGCACGCCTCTCCCTGCCCCCGGGAAAAGGTTTTTCCAAGCGACAGCTGTGCTTTTTAGCAAAGGCAAAGTGCGGAGAAGGAACAGGCTCTGCCCCTTTCTTCCTTCTGGCCGTGCCCGAGGGCAGGGGATGCCTGCAGGAGCGGATGCTCTGCGGCGTAGGAAGCGGCGCTGCCCTGCAGACCGGGCTCCGTGCTCAGAGGAGGCTCCACGGCCCCGTCCCTGCTCTGCCAGCACAAACCAGAGCTGCGATCCGCTGCAGGGAACGCCGAGCCAGCGCGGCAGCGTGGGGAAGGCATCGGCCAGAAGGAAGCGTTCACCCCAAGGAGGAAGCGATTTATCTTCTGGATACGCCTTCCACCTACAACGAGCACAGAGCAGGGAAGTCGGTCGTGCCAATGCACAGCGAACCAACAAGGAAGCCACTGAATGGGGAAGTGAGAGCACCAGGAGCCCCACAGTGCAGAGCAGGGATGGGATGCAAAAGGGAACGCCAGGGCAGCGCGGGCTGCATCCAAAGCAGGCGGCACATCCAGCGGCGCTGAGGGCGAAGCGCACACAAAGAGCTGCAGCAGGAATTAGTCCCTTCAGGAACACTCTAAGTGGTTGCAGAGTTTACAAAATAAATAAATAAATAAATAAATAAATAAAAATGGGAAAGTCATGGAAGAAAAAAAAAAAGGAAAAAAAAAGCCATAAAATGTTTTTTCTGCTCCAGTACGAAACACAATGAGATCCACCAGGAGGCCGCTGCTCCGCCAAACGTGGAGGCGATGGGGCTGGGCCGTTTCCCTACCAGCACTGCAGCACACACAGCCCCGGGCAGGGAGCTCCAGGCCTCCTTCCCCCAGCCTGGGAAGTGAGATCCGCTCGGAGGACGCGGGGAGCACAGAGCAGGGGCAGCCCACACTGCAGCCCCCATCTGAAGCCACTCCACATGGGAGAACCTGGAGAGAAGGGGCAGCGCGGGGCACTGGAACCCGGCTGCTGCTCCCAGGGGTTCAGCAGAGCCCCCACAGGCTCCCCACAAACCCCCGCCCCACAGCCCCATCCCAGAGCCGGGCAATGCAGCGCGAGCCAGCGGTGCTGATGTAGGAAGGAACACATCGTCCTGCGGCGCTGCCACCCCCAGCACCAACACGGGCGCGATGGGACGGTGCCCCCAAGCAGCCCCACATCCTTGGGCTCCACACACCCCACCCGCTCCCACAGCAGCTTCCAGGACAGCCGCTGCACAGGACGCGTGTCACGTCCGCTTAGGAGCGAGAACGCTTTGCAAAGGGCTGAGAAGCTGCATGGAAACGAAGGATCGTTACCACCATCTCCTTGGAAACGTCCCATCGGAGCAAGTTTGTCTTCCTCCTCCTCCCCTCTCCCTCT
Organism: Numida meleagris; assembly: GCF_002078875.1. Classification (NCBI taxonomy): domain Eukaryota; kingdom Metazoa; phylum Chordata; class Aves; order Galliformes; family Numididae; genus Numida; species Numida meleagris. Next base: position 678,856 of record NC_034433.1, on the reverse strand, counting down.
CTTCCCATGCGCACGGTTCTGGCACCCCGCGCATCCCTTGGCTGCGCCTCAGCTCTGCGGGTCCAAAACGCAGGCGTCGGATTTCTAAAGCCATTGTCTGGGATGTGCTATTGAGCCGCAAAACATGGACGGTTTGGGATGGAAAACAGGCATCGCCGCTGCACAGAAAGGAGCTGGCAGCCCGGATTCGATTCCCCTTTGAAGCTTTAGAGAACCTAAACCAAACAAAATTCGCTTTATTCCCACAAAGGGAACAAGAATCTTAGCAACAAAACAAACCAACACCTCTGCCCCCGAGCGCCACGAGGAGCGGAGCAGTGCTGGGGCTCCGGCCGCGCTCTGCACGCTAACGCGTCCCGGGGGGAACACGGGGCAGCTCTGCACGTGTCCCTTAGAATCGGAGCCATGGGTCGGTGTCCCCTCACCAGCACGCTGCCGTGTCCCATGCACGAGCCTGCGCTCCCCCTCCCCACGCACGCTGCTCTCCGCGCAGCCCCGGCCCCGCAACGCCCCCCGCTCATCCCCCACGCTGCGCTGCGAGCGGGGCCGTTCCCTTCCCGCGCAGGAACCGGCCACATGTTCTCCATCTGGGAACGGAGACCCACGAGCCAATAATCTCGACTTGGAAAGCTAACTGAAAATAGCACAACGTTTCTGAGCGCTCCGCAGACCGCGGCCGGAAGATGATGGATCTGTAGCGCACCGGGACGCTGCTTGGCGCAGCGCAGCAGAAGCACAGCTCCGAGGGCTCAGGGAAATGAGAAGGAGATGGCTGGAGGTGCTGCTGGCCGTCTGCTTTCCTCCAACAGATGCTCCTGCCCTGAAGGAAGGAGGGTTTGCTCTGCTGGTGAACCGGTTCCCAGCTGCCGCGCTCAGCCTGGAGGACAGAAGGACACAGACTCCGCGCTTCCTGCAGCCCCTAACCCAGCCTGGGGACGTGCTGATCCCTGATGCCGAACCCAAGAGATGCCGTAGGTATTTTGGGGGGTTGCTGCACCCCACGGGGTCCAGACGCCCTCGGCATCTCGGTAGCGTTCAACCACAGCGGTATGGAAAGTGACGCATCCAGCCTCAAGTCATGCGGGGTGAGCTATCAAAATGGAATTCACCAGAGACAAAAGGGCCGGTGCGATCCGTCAGGCCCCGGCACACACACAGCCCCCGCTTGGTGTCTGGGTGCCAAACACGGGCGTCTCCGTGCTTCCCCTGTGCCACTGACCCCACCGCGTGCTCCCCGTGCAGAGCGGGACGCTCACCCCGCACCATCTGCGTGCGCCTTCTTGGTGACAGACCACTGCCACCGGGAGCCAATGCCACCCCCGGGTCCTGCACACCAGCACCTCTGCTCCCAGGACCCTCACCCTTGCCCAGCCCCTGGCACAACACGCGCTCTGCCCACTTCCATTCCCTGCAAGAGTGAGGTTCTGCTTTGTAAGCTCCCATCGGCCCCACCCCTACCACCCCCACACAGCTGGGTGTTGGGACATGAATCCCAGCCATGAGCCCCAGCACCGCCTCCAGAGTTCCATCGATGTGATCCCCTCCTCCTCTTGGAAACACAGCACTGAGTTGGGGATAAGAAGGAGTGGAAGCACCCGGGCAGCCCCCAGCACTTCCCACCCGAGGGCTTCGTTAAAGAGATGAGCTCCATCCCAGCAGATCCCAGCCCAAAGAGCCGGTTCCTTCGCCTCGATGCAGGAGCGCATCCCCCGCTGCCAGCACCCACGTGTCCCCATGGCACGGGGGGAGGGCGAGCACCCCCTGCCCTGCAGAGCTCCTGCTCCATCAGGCACTTGGAACAGCACCAGGGCAGAACTCGCTCCTCTCTGCTGTGCTTGGGGCTGGCACGGCACCACGGTGCGCCCCACAGCGAGCCCCACACCGACGTGCGGGAAGCCCGGGAAGGCGGTGATGCGCACGGGCAGCAGGCGTGTGATTTGGAGAAGTGTCTGATCAGGAGTTATTCTCAGCCTTCTGCCGTGCTGAGAGCTCACACGTCTATAAATAGCCGGCCATGGAGCTGTACCTGAGCTGCAGCTTTGAACGTGACTCGGTGCTGCTCTGGGGATGAGCCACGCTGCTCGGTGGGGATGCTGCGGTTCCACGGGTGGAAGCTCAGCATCAGCCAGGCTGGGCTCCCCCCAAAGCCCATCAGGGCTGGGGCTGGGCAGGACGCACACTTTGGGCACTCCCTGTTGAAGGAGCTCATCCAGATGCTCCTGCAGGGTCCCGCTGCCAGCTGGGGACACGACCCAGTGCATCACGTGCAGAGGAGGGAATGGAGCGAGCGCAGAGCCCAGCCCTGTGGGGCAGTGCTCAACAGGGCTGCACGTGGCACAGGGCCGGGGAGGACGTGGCCTCGAGCAGCGCTGCCAGCCCCACAGCCCTCCAAGGAACCACAGCCACCAAACCCGACCTCCCGGCCACCTCCTGCGGTCCCCCCCCAGCACCACAGCCTTCACCCGCTCACATTGCTGCCAGGACAGACACGGTGCAGGGGACACACGGTGACAGGGCAGCCCTCCAGGAGCTCGTTCCCTCCACTCTGTGATTACAGGGGACACCTCGGGCCAGACCGCGGGGTTCCAGCAGCTCCTTCCAGGGAGGAACCTCAGCCCTTCTCCTGAATTAAAAAGGAATACGCCGCTGCCTCAATTGGACCAGGCAAACAGCAGCGTAAGGAATGAAAGAAACGCTCGAGCTAAACAAAATGTGGAAGAAAGAGATGAGAGGAAGGATGAGCGGATCTGAGGGCACGCCAGGCACTGCTCCCCAGCATCACAGCTGCTCCGACACCGGCTCATCTCCATTTGCACAGCTCTAATCTCAGCCCTGCAATGCAGCATCCCCTGCCTTCCCAGCTCCGCTCCCGGCTGGGAGCTGCAATGCAGCAGCACCGGGGAAGCCCCGCTCCCCTTCTCCCTCCTGGTAGCAGCGCTGTGCCCCCAGGCCCCAAACCACAGCTGTGCTGCCCCAGAGCACCCCAAAGGAGCGGCCACTCTGGTTCCTACTCCCATCTCTGCGCCCTCCCAGGAGGGTGTTTGCACACCAGAGGAGGACGTGACTTTGCAGCAGGACTGAGCCACATCTCATCTCCCACATCTCTGAGTGCCATCCCCAACACCCAAACCCAGGACCAACCACCCCCACGGACAGAGCTGTCCGTGCACCCAGGCAGCTGCACCTGCACCCAAGGCCACACATGTGCACAACACAGGGACACCACTGCCACACACACACACACACCACCCAGTGCCACCCGCATGGTGGCACAATGAGGTTCAGGACAGGACATGTCACCAAGCACCACAGAGCCATGTGAGCGCTGTGACCAGAGCCCATAGCCCTGCAGAACCCTGCCAGGACCCCGCAGAACCATGGCTGTGCCCTCGGCTGTCCCTGGGTGCTGGCGTCACTCAGGGGTGACACGGTGCCAGAGGTACAGGCTGCAGCTCCGTGCTGGGCTGGCACCAGTCCCCAACCCTGGGCAGCGGGCATGAGCCCCAGCCAAGGCAGGAGAAGGACCAGGAAGGGGGTGGGGAGATGGGGGACGCTGCTCTCTGGCACCACGAGGTGTCAAGCTGCACGGAGCTGGGAACCCCCAGGAACACGGCGGGTGGCGGTGAGGGCACGGTGCTGCTGGCACACACAGGTTCTGCAGCACAGAGCTGGGGCTGCGGGCAGGGGGCTCTGCAGAAGGGCACAGAGCTGGGGGTGCTCCTCCGAGTGCCACCTGACAGCAGTGCCCCCAAACCTGGCAGCACACAGCGCCAGCAGCACGGCCTGAGGGGACACTGCCAGGCTCAGTGGGGCCACATCCTGCGTGCAGACCCCAGGCACAGCCCTGGGTGGGTGGGCAGCCTGCTGCTGCCAGGCAGCCGTTGGCCCCCTCCGCATGGAAACGGAACCATGCCCAGTTCTGCATTCAGCCACGTGGTTTTGGCGGGCGAGTGTTGGGTTTGGGGGCAAAACACAGCCAGTCCCTGGGAAAGCTCCATGCGAAACAACAATTTTCAAGCTCTTTGGAGGAAGCATTTGTTCCACCAACCGATCCCTGAGCACTTTTGCCTTCAGATGTTTGTTCTGCTGCTTTTCCACAGGAAACCTCACAAGACCAGTGTGGATTTCTTAGCACTACCATTATCACACGACAGCACGGATCCCTACTTTCTCCTCTGAACACGGGAGCTGCGGCCAGAAGGAAATAAATTCCCACCCCAGAAACCCCACCGCTGCCACGTGGGTGCACCAGGAGAGGAATAACGTGAGCGTAAGAGTGGCCTCGGAACAGCCGCGCTGCTTGGCGAGGCAACGACCGCAGCCAGGGCTGGAAGTGCAGCGCGGGCTCTGACCCAGCAGCGAGCTGAGCTGCACGGCGCTGCCATGCGCTCCAAGGCCATGATGCAAAGAACCCTGCAAACACTCTGGGGAACACCTCTTCCCCAGGGATCGCGCCTGCCCGCCTGGGCTCTGGCCATCCGGATACTTCTGCCCATGAGCAGCCGCTCCAGAGGCACCAAGGACAGCAAGAGACGGCCACGCTGCCTCCGCGCCCTTCATCCTGCACCACCAGCACGCCCGGCTTTGATGAGGACACTCAGCCTCTGCTTGACGTGCAACGTGTAATTTGGGTGTTAGAAATAGCCTCTACAAAGCACATGTGGTTGCTGTGCCCCGTGACCTCTCCCAGCTCACGCAGGCTGCCCTGCTTTAAGCGCGGGGCCACCTCCGCCGGCCCTACAAAGGCGGCGGTGCCATCAAACAGATGACACATTTGCAGAGAGGTAACATTTGGCCACCACTACACAAACCGTAGCTTTGGCCAACGCTGCACTTCAGCAGAGGCTGGGGAGTGATTCCGGCAGCACGGAACGGAGATGGGCACTCAGGTGTGGAGATCAAGGACGCAGAGCACGTCTGTGAGCCGCTGCCCTCGGTGATCAGCTGGGGGCACAGCTCAGCACGGGGCGACAGCTCACAGATCTGCAGAGGAGCTGCCATCCCCGCAGAGGGTTTGCCCACCCGGATGGCAGCGGATCAGCGAAGGGTCAGCACCAGGAGCTCAGCACGTGCCCAACCGCGGTCACGTGCAAGGAGACGGAGCAGCCCCCACCGCGCTGCTGCCATCCCCGAGCATCCCTGAGCTCCACGCGCTGTCAAGGACACGCCAGGTCATTAATGGCTCAGTTAATGAAGCGGCTGTGATTCAGCAGTGCAGCTCCCCCTGAACACAAGCACCCAGCCACAGCCCCACGCGAGGAGAGGAGCACGGCGATGTTCCTGACCTGCCGGCACAGACACTGCCCCAGCTGACAGCGGGGAATCAGCGCTTCCACCTGGGGAAGCCCAGCGGTGCACATGTGCTGAAAGAACGACCAGCTCCAGGGAGCACCCAGAGCAGAGGGCTCACATGCCCAACGTGGCAGCGCTGGGCCGACCGAGCCTGGCCAAGGGCAACAGCAAGCACAGCCCGGAGGGATGCTCCGCCCCAGCGCAGGCAGAGGCAGGGAACCACCCCAAAACCTCCACCAGCTGTGGAGCAGCTTGCGCTCAGGGGGTTGCTCCTATCGGACCGGTCCTGCACCCGCAGGGAACTGCGAGGGTTCTTCTTGAGGGCGCTGAGGAACCCCTAAAAGCAGCAGTACAGGAGCACACCGAGACCCCCGGGGCACACAGACACCAGTGATGAACCCCCATTAGGAACAGACCTTCCCACAGCCGTGCCACGCACACAGCGGGACCCGGCACCACTCGGGCTGGGGAAGGGGGAAGGGCCCACCCCAAGCTGCAGGGCCACCGAGGGGCCCCGAGCGGTGACGGTGACCTCGCACACATCATCTCTGCCCCGCTCCGGGCTCGCTCCGTGGCTTCCCACGGCACGGCGGCCACGGGACGCTGCAGCAGCCGGGGCAGACCCACGGGGCACAGCCCTGCACCGCAGCGGGGTCCGTGCCAGCCCGCAGCCCCCAGCCGCCGTGCCTCCACCGAACGCCGGCTCCGAGCGGCCTCGTCATGGCCGCACCGAGCGCGCTTGCCATCTTCTCGCGAGCTGCGAGCCCTCGGGGCTGCGGGCACGGGGAACGCCGCTGCTTTCCTGGAGGTCAGCGCACGTCCACGCACCGGACACGGGGAGGGGAAGGTGAGGGCTGAGCACGGCGCACGGCGCAGCCCCCTCCGCCGCGAAGCGGTGATGAGATCCGACCACGCAGAGCCGCTCCCCGCCGCAGCATCACACGCAGCCGTGGGTGAGAGCGGCTCGAGCACAGCACGCAACAGCCCCGAGGGGGGCACGGAGCCCCGAGCGGCCCCAACCCCTCCCCCCTCTCGCGCTCCCACCGTGCTCCGCGTGCCAAGGGCAGCCCCGGGAATGGAGCACCCCAACGCCCTCGGGTCCCGCTCGGAAACCGGACGCGGCCGGCAGCCCGCACGGAGCCGGGGCAGCCCCGCTCCGCACGGCCTCGCACGTGGCCTCGCAGCCGGGCGATCTCAGAGCCTCCCGGGAGCCACGTCTCCTGGCTTTCCTCATCCCACGCCAGCTGTCGCCGGAACGTTCACCCTCGGCTCTGCCTACGCGCGGCACCGACTCCGCGGGCCGGGCCGGGGCTGCGGGCGGGGAGGGGAGCCGCACTCACCCAACATCTGGCTGAAGAGCAGCTGCTCCAGGTCGCCCAGCACCGTCACCACCAGCTCGGGGTCCACCTTCAGGTACGCCTTCTCCTCGGCCCCCGCCGCCGCCGGCCCCTTGCCGCCCAGCAGCTCGTCGTCGCACTTGCCTCCCCCTCCTCCTCCGCCTCCGCCCGCCTCGGGGGCTTTGCTGAGCGGCTTCACCTCGGCGTAGGGCCCGCGGGGGATGCGGCTCGGCTTCCCGGCGGCGGGCGG